>NW_026706655.1:0-107954 GCF_029867415.1 Vicia villosa | reverse complement strand
TTCCATAAGAATTCTGATTATCCAATATTAAACAAGTTCATTTCCAACTTTTTTTAGTTCCACAACCTATAACAAGCACGACATGGATTAATACTAGTTCTGGGTCAAAGGCGGATGCAAGACGAGGTCCACAATATATCACATCCTGTTATTATAAAAAATAAAGATTGAATGAAATAACAAATTGAATTTTCATTAAAACATATATTGCATGTATTTTTTACCCCAGATATGTTATTCATTTCATCAATCCAATCGACATCCACGATTACATGGACCATAATGATATAGATCATGCTCCATATTCTTTCTTAGGACTAGTATAACTGTCTCAATTCTCATCTTAACCTACAAACATAATTCAAGTATATTTAAACTAAAAATCATGAACTACATACATATGAAAATGTTGAAAGTGTAACTAAATTAGAAAGCATAGAAAATATCTTTACCTGGTGCTCATATAAAGGTATAGGTTGTTGAAGTATTTCCGGAGATGGAGAGTCTACTTCCAATACACAGTCATGATCTCTTATCCAGGATAAAGCCACGTCAATGTTACGGCCACCAACATCCTCCTCATTATCACCTACCATTACTCGATTAAGATAAACTAAAGTGTTCCAAATATCTTGGGGGGAAAGCAACACTCTTTGTCCAAAATCTGGGTGGCGGTGATATAGAAATTCGACTGCCGCACATGATGCAAAAGCAAAACAAGAGTCTGCACCGTTGAATATAGTACAACTTTATTTCAAAATAAAGATAAGAATATATCAATAAAAAATTAAATTTGGCACGGAAAACTTCCTCCTTTCCCTTGATTTTTAACTGGTTTTAAATCACCACTAATTCTCCAATCCCAGAATCTTGTTACGGTATGAGTATGCATTTTGGAACTAATCTGAAATCTCATGCAATTAAAAGTGAATCAGCCAAAGAAAATTTACAAAGAAAAAATTTAGAGAGGCAACTGAGAATTGTTGAATTCTCATCCTAACCAAAGCTAATGCTCTTTGTACAAAAAAATGCAATGAAATACGACCTAAAAAGTTTTTTCCGTTCTGTTTTTGCCTCGCAAATTTCCAGAATCATACCTTTAAAGGTGTTACGTATATACATTACTGAAATAATTTATGTTTCAATTGAAATTTAGTTCCTACGAAGATACATCTTCGAAATCTAAAAGTATTACAGTATTTTTGTGCAGTGCAATAGAAGATTCTAGGGTGCATTAAAAATTCTATACATTTTTATCATTCTGTGCACTTATATAGGGTTAAAAATACCCTCGATAACCCCAAAATACCCTTCATCTATTCATATCCGAACACACCCTCTTCACATTTTAAAAATGTTTCGAATATGCATATCTGAAATGACATTTTTCCCAATTGTGTATCTTAGCCCTACTAAATCTGGCGTCTCCATTACGCCCCATTCAGTTCCATAAGAATTCTGATTATCCAATATTAAACAAGTTCATTTCTAACTTTTTTTTTAGTTCCACAACCTATAACAAGCACGACATGGATTAATACTAGATCTGGGTCAAAGACAGATGCAAGACGAGGTCCACGATATATCACATCCTGTTATTATAAAAAATAAAGATTGAATGAAATAACAAATTGAATTTTCATTAAAACATATATTGCATGTATTTTTTACCACAATATGTTATTCATTTCATCAATCCCATCGACATCCACGATTACAGGTCCATAATGATATACATCATACTCCATATTCTTACTTAGGACCGGTATAATTGTCTCAATTCTCATCTTAACCTACAAACATAATTTAAACTAAAAATCATTAACTACATACATATAAAAAGGTTGAAAGTGTAACTAAATTAGAAACCATAGAAAATATCTTTACCTGGCGCTCATTTAAAGGTACAAATTGTTGAAGTATTTCCAAGGATGGAGTTTCTACTTCAAATACATGATCTCTTATCCAGGATAAATCCACGTCAATGTTACGGCCACCATCATCCTCCTCATCATCACCTTCCATTACTCAATTCAGATAAACTAAATTGTTCCAAATATCTTGAGGGGAAAGCAACACTCTTTCACCAAAATCTGGGTGGCAGTGATATAGAAATTCGACTGCCGCACATGATGCAAAAGCAAAACAAGAGTCTGCACCGTTGAATATAGTACAACTTTATTTCAAATTAAAGATAAGTATATATCAATAAAAAAATCAAATTTGGCACGGAAAACTACCTCATTTCCCTTGATTTTAAACTGGTTTTAAATCACCACTAATTCTCCAATCCCAAAATCTTGTTACGGTATGAGTATGCATTTTGGAACTAATCTGAAATCTCATGCAATAAAAAGTGAATCAGCCAAAGAAAATATACAAAGTCTTATTCCTATTTTAAAGAGAAGTAAACAATACATGAAAAGAAAAAATTTAGAGAGGCAACTGAGAATTGTTGAATTCTCATCCTAACCAAAGCTAATGCTCCTTGTACAAAAAAAAGGCAATGAAATACGACCTAAAAATGTTTTTCCGTTCTGTTTTTGCCTCGCAAATTTCCAGAATCATACCTTTAAAGGTGTTACGTATATACATTACTGAAATAATTTATGTTTCAATTGAAATTTAGTTCCTATGAAGATACATCTTCGAAATCTAAAAGTATTACAGTATTTTTGTGCAGTGCGTTAGAAGATTCTAGGGTGCATTAAAAATTCTATACATTTTTATCATTCTGTGCACTTATATAGGGTTAAAAATACCCTCGATAACCCCAAAATACCCTTCATCTATTCATATCCGAACACACCCTCTTCACATTTTAAAAATGTTTCGAATATGCATATCTGAAATGACATTTTTCCCAATTGTGTATCTTAGCCCTACTAAATCTGGCGTCTCCATTACGCCCCATTTAGTTCCATAAGAATTCTGATTATCCAATATTAAACAAGTTCATTTCTAACTTTTTTTTAGTTCCACAACCTATAACAAGCACGACATGGATTAATACTAGATCTGGGTCAAAGACAGATCCAAGATGAGGTCCACGATATATCACATCCTGCTATTATAAAAAATAAAGATTGAATGAAATAACAAATTGAATTTTCATTAAAACATATATTGCATGTATTTTTTACCATAATATGTTATTCATTTCATCAATCCAATCGACATCCACGATTACAGGTCCATAATGATATACATCATACTCCATATTCTTCCTTAGGACCGGTATAATTGTCTCAATTCTCATCTTAACCTACAAGCATAATTTAAACTAAAAATCATTAACTACATACATATAAAAATGTTGAAAGTGTAACTAAATTAGAAAGCATAGAAAATATCTTTACCTAGCGCTCATTTAAAGGTACAAATTGTTGAAGTATTTCCAAGGATGGAGAGTCTACTTCAAATACACAGCCATGATCTCTTATCTAGGATAAATCCACGTCAATGTTACGGCCACCATCATCCTCCTCATCATCACCTTCCATTACTCAATTCAGATAAACTAAATTGTTCCAAATATCTTGAGGGGAAAGCAACACTCTTTCTCCAAAATCTGGGTGGCAGTGATATAGAAATTCGACTGCCGCACATGATGCAAAAGCAAAACAAGAGTCTGCACCGTTGAATATAGTACAACTTTATTTCAAATTAAAGATAAGTATATATCAATAAAAAAATTAAATTTGGCACGGAAAACTACCTCATTTCCCTTGATTTTTAACTGGTTTTAAATCACCACTAATTCTCCAATCCCAAAATCTTGTTACGGTATGTGTATGCATTTTAGAACTAATTTGAAATCTCATGCAATAAAAAGTGAATCAGCCAAAGAAAATATACAAAGTCTTATTCCTATTTTAAAGAGAAGTAAACAATACATGAAAAGAAAAAATTTAGAGAGGCAACTGAGAATTGTTGAATTCTCATCCTAACCAAAGCTAATGCTCCATGTACAAAAAAATGCAATGAAATACGAACTAAAAATGTTTTTCCGTTCTGTTTTTGCCTCGCAAATTTCCAGAATCATACCTTTAAAGGTGTTACGTATATACATTACTGAAATAATTTATGTTTCAATTGAAATTTAGTTCCTCCGAAGATACATCTTCGAAATCTAAAAGTATTACAGTATTTTTGTGCAGTGCGTTAGAAGATTCTAGGGTGCATTAAAAAATTCTATACATTTTTATCATGCCCAGTGGACCTATATATTTGAGAAAGAAATAATAAGAAATTTTTCTGTGCACCCATATAGGGTTAAAAATACCCTCGATAACCCCATAATACCCTTCATCTATTCATATCCGAACACACCCTCTTCACATTTTAAAAATGTTTCGAATATGCATATCTGAAATGACATTTTTCCCAATTGTGTATCTTAGCCCTACTAAATCTGGCGTCTCCATTACGCCCCATTCAGTTCCATAAGAATTATGATTATCCAATATTAAACAAGTTCATTTCCAACTTTTTTTAGTTCCACAACCTATAACAAGCACGACATGGATTAATACTAGTTCTGGGTCAAAGGCGGATGCAAGACGAGGTCCACGATATATCACATCCTGTTATTATAAAAAATAAAGATTGAATGAAATAACAAATTGAATTTTCATTAAAACATATGTTGCATGTATTTTTTACCCCTGATATGTTATTCATTTCATCATTCCAATCGACATCCCCGATTACAGGTCCATAATGATATACATCATGCTCCATATTCTTCCTTAGGACGGGTATAACTGTCTCAATTCTCATCTTAACCTACAAACATAATTTAAGTATATTTAAACTAAAAATCATGAACTACATACATATGAAAATGTTGAAAGTGTAACTAAATTAGAAAGCATAGAAAATATCTTTACCTGGTGCTCATTTAGAGGTATAGGTTGTTGAAGTATTTTCGGAGATTGAGAGTCTACTTCCAATACACAGCCATGATCTCTTATCCCGGATAAAGCCACGTCAATGTTACGGCCACCATCATCCTCCTCATTATCACCTGCCATTTCTCAATTCAGATAAACTAAAGTGTTCCAAATATCTTGGGGGGAAAGCAACACTCTTTGTCCAAAATCTGGGTGGCGGTGATATAAAAATTCGACTGCCGCACATGATGCAAAAGCAAAACAAGAGTCTGCACCGTTGAATATAGTACAACTTTATTTCAAATTAAAGATAAGTATATATCAATAAAAAAATTAAATTTGGCACGGAAAACTACCTCCTTTCCCTTGATTTTTAACGGGTTTTAAATCACCACTAATTCTCCAATCCCAAAATCTTGTTACGGTATGAGTATGCATCTTGGAAATAATCTGAAATCTCATGCAATAAAAAGTGAATCAGCCAAAGAAAATATACAAAGAAAAAATTTAGAGAGGCAATTGAGAATTGTTGAATTCTCATCCTAACCAAAGCTAATGCTCCTTGTAAAAAAAATGCAATGAAATACGACCTAAAAAGGTTTTTCCGTTCTGTTTTTGCCTCACAAATTTCCAGAATCATACCTTTAAAGGTGTTACGTATATACATTACTGAAATAATTTATGTTTCAATTGAAATTTAGTTCCTACGAAGATACATCTTCGAAATCTAAAAGTATTACTGTATTTTTGTGCAATGCGTTAGAAGATTCTAGGGTGCATTAAAAACTCTTTACATTTTTATCATTCTGTGCACTTATATAGGATTAAAAATACCCTCGATTACCCCAAAATACCCTTCATCTATTCATATCCGAACACACCCTTTTCACATTTTAAAAATGTTTCGGATATGCATATCTGAAATGACATTTTTCCCAATTGTGTATCTTAGCCCTATTAATTCTGGCGTCTCCATTATGCCCCATTCAGTTCCATAAGAATTCTGATTATCCAATATTAAACAAGTTAATTTCCAACTTTTTTTTAGTTCCACAACCTATAACAAGCACGACATGGATTAGTACTAGTTCTGGGTCAAAGGCGGATGCAAGACGAGGTTCATGATATATCACATTCTGTTATTATAAAAAATAAAGATTGAATGAAATAATATATTGCATGCATTTTTTACCACAATATGTTATTCATTTCATCAATCCAATCGACATCCACAATTACAGGTCCATAATGATATACATCATACTCCATATTCTTCCTTAGGACCGGTATAATTGTCTCAATTCTCATCTTAACCTACAAACATAATTTACACTAAAAATCATTAACTACATACATATAAAAATATTGAAAGTGTAACTAAATTATAAAAGCATAGAAAATATCTTTACCTGGCACTCATTTAAAGGAACAGATTGTTGAAGTATTTCCAGGGAGGGAGAGTCTACTTCCAATACACAGCCATGATCTCTTATCCAGGATAAAGCCACGTCAATGTTACGGCCACCATCATCCTCCTCATCATCACCTGCCATTACTCAATTCAGATAAACTAAATTGTTCCAAATATCTTGAGGGGAAAGCAACACTCTTTCTCCAAAATCTGGGTGGCAGTGATATAGAAATTCGACTGCCGCACATGATGCAAAAGCAAAACAAGAGTCTGCACCGTTGAATATAGTACAACTTTATTTCAAATTAAAGATAAGTATATATCAATAAAAAAATTAAATTTGGCACGGAAAACTACCTCATTTCCCTTGATTTTTAACTGGTTTTAAATCACCACTAATTCTCCAATCCCAAAATCTTGTTACGGTATGAGTATGCATTTTAGAACTAATTTGAAATCTCATGCAATAAAAAGTGAATCAGCCAAAGAAAATAAACAAAGTCTTATTCCTATTTTAAAGAGAAGTAAACAATACATGAAAAGAAAAAATTTAGAGAAGCAACTGAGAATTGTTGAATTCTCATCCTAACCAAAGCTAATGCTCCATGTACAAAAAAATGCAATGAAATACGAACTAAAAATGTTTTTCCGTTCTGTTTTTGCCTCGCAAATTTCCAGAATCATACCTTTAAAGGTGTTACGTATATACATTACTGAAATAATTTATGTTTCAATTGAAATTTAGTTCCTCCGAAGATACATCTTCGAAATCTAAAAGTATTACAGTATTTTTGTGCAGTGCGTTAGAAGATTCTAGGGTGCATTAAAAAATTCTATACATTTTTATCATGCCCAGTGGACCTATATATTTGAGAAAGAAATAATAAGAAATTTTTCTGTGCACCCATATAGGGTTAAAAATACCCTCGATAACCCCATAATACCCTTCATCTATTCATATCCGAACACACCCTCTTCACATTTTAAAAATGTTTCGAATATGCATATCTGAAATGACATTTTTCCCAATTGTGTATCTTAGCCCTACTAAATCTGGCGTCTCCATTACGCCCCATTCAGTTCCATAAGAATTATGATTATCCAATATTAAACAAGTTCATTTCCAACTTTTTTTAGTTCCACAACCTATAACAAGCACGACATGGATTAATACTAGTTCTGGGTCAAAGGCGGATGCAAGACGAGGTCCACGATATATCACATCCTGTTATTATAAAAAATAAAGATTGAATGAAATAACAAATTGAATTTTCATTAAAACATATGTTGCATGTATTTTTTACCCCTGATATGTTATTCATTTCATCATTCCAATCGACATCCCCGATTACAGGTCCATAATGATATACATCATGCTCCATATTCTTCCTTAGGACGGGTATAACTGTCTCAATTCTCATCTTAACCTACAAACATAATTTAAGTATATTTAAACTAAAAATCATGAACTACATACATATGAAAATGTTGAAAGTGTAACTAAATTAGAAAGCATAGAAAATATCTTTACCTGGTGCTCATTTAGAGGTATAGGTTGTTGAAGTATTTTCGGAGATTGAGAGTCTACTTCCAATACACAGCCATGATCTCTTATCCCGGATAAAGCCACGTCAATGTTACGGCCACCATCATCCTCCTCATTATCACCTGCCATTTCTCAATTCAGATAAACTAAAGTGTTCCAAATATCTTGGGGGGAAAGCAACACTCTTTGTCCAAAATCTGGGTGGCGGTGATATAAAAATTCGACTGCCGCACATGATGCAAAAGCAAAACAAGAGTCTGCACCGTTGAATATAGTACAACTTTATTTCAAATTAAAGATAAGTATATATCAATAAAAAAATTAAATTTGGCACGGAAAACTACCTCCTTTCCCTTGATTTTTAACGGGTTTTAAATCACCACTAATTCTCCAATCCCAAAATCTTGTTACGGTATGAGTATGCATCTTGGAAATAATCTGAAATCTCATGCAATAAAAAGTGAATCAGCCAAAGAAAATATACAAAGAAAAAATTTAGAGAGGCAATTGAGAATTGTTGAATTCTCATCCTAACCAAAGCTAATGCTCCTTGTAAAAAAAATGCAATGAAATACGACCTAAAAAGGTTTTTCCGTTCTGTTTTTGCCTCACAAATTTCCAGAATCATACCTTTAAAGGTGTTACGTATATACATTACTGAAATAATTTATGTTTCAATTGAAATTTAGTTCCTACGAAGATACATCTTCGAAATCTAAAAGTATTACTGTATTTTTGTGCAATGCGTTAGAAGATTCTAGGGTGCATTAAAAACTCTTTACATTTTTATCATTCTGTGCACTTATATAGGATTAAAAATACCCACGATTACCCCAAAATACCCTTCATCTATTCATATCCGAACACACCCTTTTCACATTTTAAAAATGTTTCGGATATGCATATCTGAAATGACATTTTTCCCAATTGTGTATCTTAGCCCTATTAATTCTGGCGTCTCCATTATGCCCCATTCAGTTCCATAAGAATTCTGATTATCCAATATTAAACAAGTTAATTTCCAACTTTTTTTTAGTTCCACAACCTATAACAAGCACGACATGGATTAGTACTAGTTCTGGGTCAAAGGCGGATGCAAGACGAGGTTCATGATATATCACATTCTGTTATTATAAAAAATAAAGATTGAATGAAATAATATATTGCATGCATTTTTTACCACAATATGTTATTCATTTCATCAATCCAATCGACATCCACAATTACAGGTCCATAATGATATACATCATACTCCATATTCTTCTTTAGGACCGGTATAATTGTCTCAATTCTCATCTTAACCTACAAACATAATTTACACTAAAAATCATTAACTACATACATATAAAAATATTGAAAGTGTAACTAAATTATAAAAGCATAGAAAATATCTTTACCTGGCACTCATTTAAAGGAACAGATTGTTGAAGTATTTCCAGGGAGGGAGAGTCTACTTCCAATACACAGCCATGATCTCTTATCCAGGATAAAGCCACGTCAATGTTACGGCCACCATCATCCTCCTCATCATCACCTGCCATTACTCAATTCAGATAAACTAAATTGTTCCAAATATCTTGAGGGGAAAGCAACACTCTTTCTCCAAAATCTGGGTGGCAGTGATATAGAAATTCGACTGCCGCACATGATGCAAAAGCAAAACAAGAGTCTGCACCGTTGAATATAGTACAACTTTATTTCAAATTAAAGATAAGTATATATCAATAAAAAAATTAAATTTGGCACGGAAAACTACCTCATTTCCCTTGATTTTTAACTGGTTTTAAATCACCACTAATTCTCCAATCCCAAAATCTTGTTACGGTATGAGTATGCATTTTAGAACTAATTTGAAATCTCATGCAATAAAAAGTGAATCAGCCAAAGAAAATAAACAAAGTCTTATTCCTATTTTAAAGAGAAGTAAACAATACATGAAAAGAAAAAATTTAGAGAAGCAACTGAGAATTGTTGAATTCTCATCCTAACCAAAGCTAATGCTCCATGTACAAAAAAATGCAATGAAATACGAACTAAAAATGTTTTTCCGTTCTGTTTTTGCCTCGCAAATTTCCAGAATCATACCTTTAAAGGTGTTACGTATATACATTACTGAAATAATTTATGTTTCAATTGAAATTTAGTTCCTCCGAAGATACATCTTCGAAATCTAAAAGTATTACAGTATTTTTGTGCAGTGCGTTAGAAGATTCTAGGGTGCATTAAAAAATTCTATACATTTTTATCATGCCCAGTGGACCTATATATTTGAGAAAGAAATAATAAGAAATTTTTCTGTGCACCCATATAGGGTTAAAAATACCCTCGATAACCCCATAATACCCTTCATCTATTCATATCCGAACACACCCTCTTCACATTTTAAAAATGTTTCGAATATGCATATCTGAAATGACATTTTTCCCAATTGTGTATCTTAGCCCTACTAAATCTGGCGTCTCCATTACGCCCCATTCAGTTCCATAAGAATTATGATTATCCAATATTAAACAAGTTCATTTCCAACTTTTTTTAGTTCCACAACCTATAACAAGCACGACATGGATTAATACTAGTTCTGGGTCAAAGGCGGATGCAAGACGAGGTCCACGATATATCACATCCTGTTATTATAAAAAATAAAGATTGAATGAAATAACAAATTGAATTTTCATTAAAACATATGTTGCATGTATTTTTTACCCCTGATATGTTATTCATTTCATCATTCCAATCGACATCCCCGATTACAGGTCCATAATGATATACATCATGCTCCATATTCTTCCTTAGGACGGGTATAACTGTCTCAATTCTCATCTTAACCTACAAACATAATTTAAGTATATTTAAACTAAAAATCATGAACTACATACATATGAAAATGTTGAAAGTGTAACTAAATTAGAAAGCATAGAAAATATCTTTACCTGGTGCTCATTTAGAGGTATAGGTTGTTGAAGTATTTTCGGAGATTGAGAGTCTACTTCCAATACACAGCCATGATCTCTTATCCCGGATAAAGCCACGTCAATGTTACGGCCACCATCATCCTCCTCATTATCACCTGCCATTTCTCAACTCAGATAAACTAAAGTGTTCCAAATATCTTGGGGGGAAAGCAACACTCTTTGTCCAAAATCTGGGTGGCGGTGATATAAAAATTCGACTGCCGCACATGATGCAAAAGCAAAACAAGAGTCTGCACCGTTGAATATAGTACAACTTTATTTCAAATTAAAGATAAGTATATATCAATAAAAAAATTAAATTTGGCACGGAAAACTACCTCCTTTCCCTTGATTTTTAACGGGTTTTAAATCACCACTAATTCTCCAATCCCAAAATCTTGTTACGGTATGAGTATGCATCTTGGAAATAATCTGAAATCTCATGCAATAAAAAGTGAATCAGCCAAAGAAAATATACAAAGAAAAAATTTAGAGAGGCAATTGAGAATTGTTGAATTCTCATCCTAACCAAAGCTAATGCTCCTTGTAAAAAAAATGCAATGAAATACGACCTAAAAAGGTTTTTCCGTTCTGTTTTTGCCTCACAAATTTCCAGAATCATACCTTTAAAGGTGTTACGTATATATACATTACTGAAATAATTTATGTTTCAATTGAAATTTAGTTCCTACGAAGATACATCTTCGAAATCTAAAAGTATTACTGTATTTTTGTGCAATGCGTTAGAAGATTCTAGGGTGCATTAAAAACTCTTTACATTTTTATCATTATGTGCACTTATATAGGATTAAAAATACCCTCGATTACCCCAAAATACCCTTCATCTATTCATATCCGAACACACCCTTTTCACATTTTAAAAATGTTTCGGATATGCATATCTGAAATGACATTTTTCCCAATTGTGTATCTTAGCCCTATTAATTCTGGCGTCTCCATTATGCCCCATTCAGTTCCATAAGAATTCTGATTATCTAATATTAAACAAGTTAATTTCCAACTTTTTTTTAGTTCCACAACCTATAACAAGCACGACATGGATTAGTACTAGTTCTGGGTCAAAGGCGGATGCAAGACGAGGTTCATGATATATCACATTCTGTTATTATAAAAAATAAAGATTGAATGAAATAATATATTGCATGCATTTTTACCACAATATGTTATTCATTTCATCAATCCAATCGACATCCACAATTACAGGTCCATAATGATATACATCATACTCCATATTCTTCCTTAGGACCGGTATAATTGTCTCAATTCTCATCTTAACCTACAAACATAATTTACACTAAAAATCATTAACTACATACATATAAAAATATTGAAAGTGTAACTAAATTATAAAAGCATAGAAAATATCTTTACCTGGCACTCATTTAAAGGAACAGATTGTTGAAGTATTTCCAGGGAGGGAGAGTCTACTTCCAATACACAGCCATGATCTCTTATCCAGGATAAAGCCACGTCAATGTTACGGCCACCATCATCCTCCTCATCATCACCTGCCATTACTCAATTTAGATAAACTAAATTGTTCCAAATATCTTGAGGGGAAAGCAACACTCTTTGTCCAAAATCTGGGTGGCGGTGATATAGAAATTCGACTGCCGAACATGATGCAAAAGCAAAACAAGAGTCTGCACCGTTGAATATAGTACAACTTTATTTCAAATTAAAGATAAGTATATATCAATAAAAAAAATTAAATTTGGCACGGAAAACTACCTCCTTTCCCTTGATTTTTAACTGGTTTTAAATCACCACTAATTCTCCATTCCCAAAATCTTGTTACGGTATGAGTATGCATTTTGGAACTAATCTGAAATCTCATGCAATAAAAAGTGAATCAGCCAAAGAAAATATACAAATTTTTATTCCTATTTTAAAAAGAAGTAAACAATACATGAAAAGAAAAAATTTAGAGAGGCAAATGAGAATTGTTGAATTCTCATCCTAACCAAAGCTAATGCTCCTTGTACAAAAAAATGCAATGAAATACGACCTAAAAAGGTTTTTCCGTTCTGTTTTTGCCTCGCAAATTTTCAGAATCATACCTTTAAAGGTGTTACGTATATACATTACTGAAATAATTTATGTTTCAATTGAAATTTAGTTCCTCCGAAGATACATCTTCGAAATCTAAAAGTATTACAGTTTTTTTGTGCAGTGCGTTAGAAGATTATAGGGTGCATTAAAAAATTTTATACATTTTTATCATGCCCAATGGACCTATATATTTGAGAAAGAAATAATAAGAAATTTTTCTGTGCACCCATATAGGGTTAAAAATACCCTCGATAACCCCATAATACCCTTCATCTATTCATATCCGAACACACCCTCTTCACATTTTAAAAATGTTTCGAATATGCATATCTGAAATGACATTTTTCCCAATTGTGTATCTTAGCCCTACTAAATCTGGCGTCTCCATTACGCCCCATTCAGTTCCATAAGAATTATGATTATCCAATATTAAACAAGTTCATTTCCAACTTTTTTTAGTTCCACAACCTATAACAAGCACGACATGGATTAATACTAGTTCTGGGTCAAAGGCGGATGCAAGACGAGGTCCACGATATTTCACATCCTGTTATTATAAAAAATAAAGATTGAATGAAATAACAAATTGAATTTTCATTAAAACATATATTGCATGTATTTTTTACCCCTGATATGTTATTCATTTCATCATTCCAATCGACATCCCCGATTACAGGTCCATAATGATATACATCATGCTCCATATTCTTCCTTAGGACGGGTATAACTGTCTCAATTCTCATCTTAACCTACAAACATAATTTAAGTATATTTAAACTAAAAATCATGAACTACATACATATGAAAATGTTGAAAGTGTAACTAAATTAGAAAGCATAGAAAATATCTTTACCTGGTGCTCATTTAGAGGTATAGGTTGTTGAAGTATTTTCGGAGATTGAGAGTCTACTTCCAATACACAGCCATGATCTCTTATCCCGGATAAAGCCACGTCAATGTTACGGCCACCATCATCCTCCTCATCATCACCTGCCATTACTCAATTCAGATAAACTAAATTGTTCCAAAAATGCAATGAAATACGACCTAAAAAGGTTTTTCCGTTCTGTTTTTGCCTCACAAATTTCCAGAATCATACCTTTAAAGGTGTTACGTATATACATTACTGAAATAATTTATGTTTCAATTGAAATTTAGTTCCTACGAAGATACATCTTCGAAATCTAAAAGTATTACTGTATTTTTGTGCAATGCGTTAGAAGATTCTAGGGTGCATTAAAAACTCTTTACATTTTTATCATTATGTGCACTTATATAGGATTAAAAATACCCTCGATTACCCCAAAATACCCTTCATCTATTCATATCCGAACACACCCTTTTCACATTTTAAAAATGTTTCGGATATGCATATCTGAAATGACATTTTTCCCAATTGTGTATCTTAGCCCTATTAATTTTGGCGTCTCCATTATGCCCCATTCAGTTCCATAAGAATTCTGATTATCTAATATTAAACAAGTTAATTTCCAACTTTTTTTTAGTTCCACAACCTATAACAAGCACGACATGGATTAGTACTAGTTCTGGGTCAAAGGCGGATGCAAGACGAGGTTCATGATATATCACATTCTGTTATTATAAAAAATAAAGATTGAATGAAATAATATATTGCATGCATTTTTACCACAATATGTTATTCATTTCATCAATCCAATCGACATCCACAATTACAGGTCCATAATGATATACATCATACTCCATATTCTTCCTTAGGACCGGTATAATTGTCTCAATTCTCATCTTAACCTACAAACATAATTTACACTAAAAATCATTAACTACATACATATAAAAATATTGAAAGTGTAACTAAATTATAAAAGCATAGAAAATATCTTTACCTGGCACTCATTTAAAGGAACAGATTGTTGAACTATTTCCAGGGAGGGAGAGTCTACTTCCAATACACAGCCATGATCTCTTATCCAGGATAAAGCCACGTCAATGTTACGGCCACCATCATCCTCCTCATCATCACCTGCCATTACTCAATTTAGATAAACTAAATTGTTCCAAATATCTTGAGGGGAAAGCAACACTCTTTGTCCAAAATCTGGGTGGCGGTGATATAGAAATTCGACTGCCGAACATGATGCAAAAGCAAAACAAGAGTCTGCACCGTTGAATATAGTACAACTTTATTTCCAATTAAAGATAAGTATATATCAATAAAAAAATTAAATTTGGCACGGAAAACTACCTCCTTTCCCTTGATTTTTAACTGGTTTTAAATCACCACTAATTCTCCAATCCCAAAATCTTGTTACGGTATGAGTATGCATTTTGGAACTAATCTGAAATCTCATGCAATAAAAAGTGAATCAGCCAAAGAAAATATACAAATTTTTATTCCTATTTTAAAAAGAAGTAAACAATACATGAAAAGAAAAAATTTAGAGAGGCAAATGAGAATTGTTGAATTCTCATCCTAACCAAAGCTAATGCTCCTTGTACAAAAAAATGCAATGAAATACGACCTAAAAAGGTTTTTCCGTTCTGTTTTTGCCTCGCAAATTTTCAGAATCATACCTTTAAAGGTGTTACGTATATACATTACTGAAATAATTTATGTTTCAATTGAAATTTAGTTCCTCCGAAGATACATCTTCGAAATCTAAAAGTATTACAGTTTTTTTGTGCAGTGCGTTAGAAGATTATAGGGTGCATTAAAAAATTCTATACATTTTTATAATGCCCAATGGACCTATATATTTGAGAAAGAAATAATAAGAAATTTTTCGGTGCACCCATATAGGGTTAAAAATACCCTCGATTACCCCATAATACCCTTAATCTATTCATATCCGAACACACCCTCTTCACATTTTAAAAATGTTTCGAATATGCATATCTGAAATGACATTTTTCCCAATTGTGTATCTTAGCCCTACTAAATCTGGCGTCTCCATTACGCCCCATTCAGTTCCATAAGAATTCTGATTATCCAATATTAAACAAGTTCATTTCCAACTTTTTTTAGTTCCACAACCTATAACAAGCACGACATGGATTAATACTAGTTCTGGGTCAAAGGCGGATGCAAGACGAGGTCCACGATATATCACATCCTGTTATTATAAAAAATAAAGATTGAATGAAATAACAAATTGAATTTTCATTAAAACATATATTGCATGTATTTTTCACCCCTGATATGTTATTCATTTCATCATTCCAATCGACATCCACGATTACAGGTCCATAATGATATACATCATGCTCCATATTCTTCCTTAGGACGGGTAAAACTGTCTCAATTCTCATCTTAACCTACAAACATAATTTAAGTATATTTAAACTAAAAATCATGAACTACATACATATGAAAATGTTGAAAGTGTAACTAAATTAGAAAGCATAGAAAATATCTTTACCTGGTGCTCATTTAAAGGTATAGGTTGTTGAAGTATTTTCGGAGATTGAGAGTCTACTTCAATTACACAGCCATGATCTCTTATCCCGGATAAAGCCACGTCAATGTTACGGCCACCATCATCCTCCTCATCATCACCTGCCATTACTCAATTCAGATAAACTAAATTGTTCCAAATATCTTGAGGGGAAAGCAACACTCTTTGTCCAAAATCTGAGTGGCGGTGATATAGAAATTCGACTGCCGCACATGATGCAAAAGCAAAACAAGAGTCTGCACCGTTGAATATAGTACAACTTTATTTCAAATTAAAGATAAGTATATATCAATAAAAAAATTAAATTTGGCACGGAAAACTACCTCCTTTCCCTTGATTTTTAACTGGTTTTAAATCACCACTAATTCTCCAATCCCAAAATCTTGTTACGGTATGAGTATGCATTTTGGAACTAATCTGAAATCTCATTCAATAAAAAGTGAATCAGCCAAAGAAAATATACAAAGTAAAAATTTAGAGAGGCAACTGAGAATTGTTGAATTCTCATCCTAACCAAAGCTAATGCTCCTTGTACAAAAAAAATGCAATGAAATACGACCTAAAAAGGTTTTTCCGTTCTGTTTTTGCCTCGCAAATTTTCAGAATCATACCTTTAAAGGTGTTACGTATATACATTACTGAAATAATTTATGTTTCAATTGAAATTTAGTTCCTCCGAAGATACATCTTCGAAATCTAAAAGTATTACAGTTTTTTTGTGCAGTGCGTTAGAAGATTATAGGGTGCATTAAAAAATTCTATACATTTTTATCATGCCCAATGGACCTATATATTTGAGAAAGAAATAATAAGAAATTTTTCGGTGCACCCATATAGGGTTAAAAATACCCTCGATTACCCCATAATACCCTTAATCTATTCATATCCGAACACACCCTCTTCACATTTTAAAAATGTTTCGAATATGCATATCTGAAATGACATTTTTCCCAATTGTGTATCTTAGCCCTACTAAATCTGGCGTCTCCATTACGCCCCATTCAGTTCCATAAGAATTCTGATTATCCAATATTAAACAAGTTCATTTCCAACTTTTTTTAGTTCCACAACCTATAACAAGCACGACATGGATTAATACTAGTTCTGGGTCAAAGGCGGATGCAAGACGAGGTCCACGATATATCACATCCTGTTATTATAAAAAATAAAGATTGAATGAAATAACAAATTGAATTTTCATTAAAACATATATTGCATGTATTTTTCACCCCTGATATGTTATTCATTTCATCATTCCAATCGACATCCACGATTACAGGTCCATAATGATATACATCATGCTCCATATTCTTCCTTAGGACGGGTAAAACTGTCTCAATTCTCATCTTAACCTACAAACATAATTTAAGTATATTTAAACTAAAAATCATGAACTACATACATATGAAAATGTTGAAAGTGTAACTAAATTAGAAAGCATAGAAAATATCTTTACCTGGTGCTCATTTAAAGGTATAGGTTGTTGAAGTATTTTCGGAGATTGAGAGTCTACTTCAATTACACAGCCATGATCTCTTATCCCGGATAAAGCCACGTCAATGTTACGGCCACCATCATCCTCCTCATCATCACCTGCCATTACTCAATTCAGATAAACTAAATTGTTCCAAATATCTTGAGGGGAAAGCAACACTCTTTGTCCAAAATCTGAGTGGCGGTGATATAGAAATTCGACTGCCGCACATGATGCAAAAGCAAAACAAGAGTCTGCACCGTTGAATATAGTACAACTTTATTTCAAATTAAAGATAAGTATATATCAATAAAAAAATTAAATTTGGCACGGAAAACTACCTCCTTTCCCTTGATTTTTAACTGGTTTTAAATCACCACTAATTCTCCAATCCCAAAATCTTGTTACGGTATGAGTATGCATTTTGGAACTAATCTGAAATCTCATTCAATAAAAAGTGAATCAGCCAAAGAAAATATACAAAGTAAAAATTTAGAGAGGCAACTGAGAATTGTTGAATTCTCATCCTAACCAAAGCTAATGCTCCTTGTACAAAAAAAATGCAATGAAATACGACCTAAAAAGGTTTTTCCGTTCTGTTTTTGCCTCGCAAATTTCCCGAATCATACCTTTAAAGGTGTTACGTATATAAATTACTGAAATAATTTATGTTTCAATTGAAATTTAGTTCCTACGAAGATACATCTTCGAAATCTTAAACTATGACAGTATTTTTGTGCACTGCGTTAGAAGATTCTAGGGTGCATTAAAAACTCTTTACATTTTTATCATTCTGTGCACTTATATAGGATTAAAAATACCCTCGATTACCCCAAAATACCCTTCATCTATTCATATCCGAACACACCCTTTTCACATTTTAAAAATGTTTCGGATATGCATATCTGAAATGACATTTTTCCCAATTGTGTATCTTAGCCCTATTAAATCTGGCGTCTCCATTATGCCCTATTCAGTTCCATAAGAATTCTGATTATCCAATATTAAACAAGTCCATTTCCAACTTTTTTTTAGTTCCACAACCTATAACAAGCATGACATGGATTAATACTTTTCGGGGTCAAAGGAGGATGCAAGACGAGGTTCATGATATATCACATCCGGTTATTATAAAAAATAAAGATTGAATGAAATAATATATTGCATGCATTTTTTACCACAATATGTTATTCATTTCATCAATCCAATCGACATCCACAATTACAGATCCATAATGATATACATCATACTCCATATTCTTCCTTAGGACCGGTATAATTGTCTCAATTCTCATCTTAACCTACAAACATAATTTAAACTAAAAATCATTAACTACCTACATATAAAAATATTGAAAGTGTAACTAAATTAGAAAGCATAGAAAATATCTTTACCTGGCACTCATTTAAAGGTACAGATTGTTGAAGTATTTCCAAGGATGGAGAGTCTACTTCCAATACACAACCATGATCTCTTATCCAGGATAAAGCCACGCCAATGTTACGACCACCATCATCCTCCTCATCATCACCTGCCATTACTCAATTCAGATAAACTAAATTGTTCCAAATATCTTGAGGGGAAAGCAACACTCTTTGTCCAAAATCTAGGTGGCGGTGATATAGAAATTCGACTATCGAACATGATGCAAAAGCAAAACAAGAGTTTGCACCGTTGAATATAGTACAACTTTATTTCAAATTAAAGATAAGTATATATCAATAAAAAAATTAAATTTGGCACGGAAAACTACCTCCTTTCCCTTGATTTTTAATTGGTTTTAAATCACCACTAATTCTCCAATCCCAAAATCTTGTTACGGTATGAGTATGCATTTTGGAACTAATCTGAAATCTCATGCAATAAAAAGTGAATCAGCCAAAGAAAATATACAAATTTTTATTCCTATTTTAAAAAGAAGTAAACAATACATGAAAAGAAAAAATTTAGAGAGGCAAATGAGAATTGTTGAATTCTCATCCTAACCAAAGTAATGCTCCTTGTACAAAAAAATGCAATGAAATACGACCTAAAAATATTTTTCCGTTCCGTTTTTGCCTCACAAATTTCCAGAATCATACCTTTAAAGGTGTTACAGTCGCGGGCGAAAAATCGTTGTCTTTTTCGGGATGAGACACCTGATGCCTTCTTTGGGGCTCGAGTGCTCAAAAAAATGATTTTTCTTTTGTACGGACCAAACTTTTTATTGTTTCCAAAAGAGGAAAAGGAAAAAAGCTGCAATAACCTTAAAAGTGGGGAAAGATCTTGGGTAAGAGGGTTGGTTATACGAAGGGAAGGTATTAGCACCCAACGTATCTATAGTACTCTATAGGTTTCTTTGTTTTGTTTATTCCATTATTGTTATGGTGGAGGTTCTTGTGAAATAGGTGGGACCTAAGGTGTTTGTTTGATTATGCTCGCAAAGATCATCGCGATCCTCTGCATACATATCCCTTAGAGGGAATCAGAGCATCTGTAGCTCGGGGTCTACGGGTGCTAAGGTTTGAATGGTTTTTTTGTTTTGTTTTGCTCGCCAAGGATCGACCTTGTGCTTACGTATTCTCAAAGGGATGTTGAGAAAGTCAGAGCAATCGTAGTTCCCACCTATGCTAGTGGAAGCAAAGGAAAATAGACAAATGTCGTCTAAATGCTAGATGTATCTAATCTATATCATCACATACATCTATTTGATTTTTGTTTGTTTAACCAGCCTTGCGACAAAAACTTTCAATGAAGTCAGCCTTGTGACAAAAAGTTTTGATTAATCAGCCAGCCTTGTGGCAAAAGTTTCAATGAAGTCAGCCTTGTGACAAAAACTTTGATTAATCATCCAGTACGGTGGTAAAACAGTTTGAATGATTAGCCAGCCTTGTGGCAAAAAAGTTTGATTGATTAGCCACCCTTGTGGCAAAAAGTTTGATTTTTGATTGATTGATTGTTTGTGATGATATATAAGAGATACTCCTAGCATAGAGATGAAAAATGCCTAATCTCCTAGGGTGTTTGATTTGGATATTGGGGATGCTTATAAGAAGCCCGTGGGTCCTTGTACGAAGCCCAAGAGGAGGCTATTCGAGGTTCCTTGCATTGTAAGCCCAAGAGGAGGCTATGGGAGGGACTATCGAGGGTCCTTGCATTGTAAGCCCAAGAGGAGGCTATGGGAGGGTCACTCGTTTGTACAAAGCCCAAGGGGAGGCATGGTATAGTTGGTTTGAGCTCTTAGAGCGATTTCACCGGGAAACCATACTCTATGTCCTAACCTAAACTAGGGAGATTCTTTGCACGAAGCCCAATAGGAGGCTATGGGGAACCTAGTGTTGTACTAAGTTGAACAAATATATAACACAATCACAAGTATGAACAAGTACGAACAAATATGCACAAGTACATGAACAAATATGAACAGTTATACATATATGACAAAGTGTGTGTATATAATGGAGTTTATGAAGGAAATATACCTGTAAGCATGATCCATTTGTATACACGGGGGCTCGGGACTCATACTCGGGGAGAAGTCCACTTGAGTTTATTCAAAGCTATGTAAACAGGTATTTACAAGGGGCTTGGGACTTATACCTACATGGAGGCCCGTGGTATATTTTTGGGAAGATTTAAAGAAACCTTCGTTTTTGGTTTGTTATTCAAAGTTTAAAAACGCATTGATTGAGATATGTACAAAAGGCGCACAATGAAATACCTAATTTCATGTACTGGAATGGGTATGTACAAAAGGGGCTTGGGACTTATACCTACGTGGAGGCCCGTGTTTTATTTTATAAAACATGGTGGATGGTTTTATTTACAGACGCGAGGTTTCGTCGTTTTGAAAACAGTTTGAAAAGTATTGTTTTGAAAGAAGTTTTATGTACAAAGAAAAACTGTATAAAGAAAAAGGAGTGGGTCTTATACTCTCTAATATTCGAGAGGCCCCACATCGTTTTGAAAATCAATTGATCAATTAAAAGATTTAATCAAAAGTTTCAAAAAGAAATGGTTTATTGTTTTTGAAAAAAAAAAAAAATCGCGATCGCTCGTTTTAAAACGATTTGAATTTTGAAAGAAGTCAATTTAATCAAAAGATCATCCTCAATTAACACTTAGATGATTAGGATTTGCTTCAAAAAATATTTACAAGTTACTAAGTTTGAAAATCAAATGAAAAATAGTATTTAAAAGTATTAAAATTACTTAAAAACAAGTCATTTTAAAACTATTTAAAAATGTATCAAATAAATATTTTTTGATGATTTTTTTTGATATTCTTAAAATATATATATTAAATGAGAGGTGTGTAAAAAATGAATGAAAAATGAATTGATTTGGTTATTTAAATAATTAATTGAAGTTTGTTAAAAAATGAAAGAAAAATAGTTGTAAAAAAAGGTTTTGGTCCCTAGAGGTGTTGAACCCACGCCCTTGTGTTTACCAGCCAAAACACTTGCCAACCCAGCTGCGCGCGCAGCTTGTTATTATAACAACTTCGTTTAATTATATTTGAAAACTGATATTTGAATTTTATGAACAGAAAATGGCGCCAAGAACAACATCCCCATTTGATTTTGAAAATCCTTGAAACTGAACCAAATTGATCAAGTGAAGGGTCTATCTTGCTCGGTTTTGGACGAGGAACATGATGATAGCATTTAATTTCATTTATTTTCACTCTAAGACTATCAATTTTCTGATGAACACGAAGAACCCTAGAACTGAAATTCAATGTGAAATCGTGTATGATCATGTTATGATGCAATTGATTGAGGGTTAATGATCCTCATAGGTGCAGAAACAAGATGGTATACTCATATTTCATTTATGATGCGTGCAAGTATGAGTTTGAAGTTCAAGTGCACTTACCTCAAAAACGGCCAAACTGAGAATTGGATTTTGATCTGGAGATGTTACAGATGCTTTGTATCAATCTGAATAGCTTCAATGATGATTATGGAAGGTGTCTGGATGCTTGGAACCATATGAATTCATCTGTGCTAAGCTGTGGTACCCGATCTGCATAACCTTGGAGTGTGAATCGAATCTGAAGATTATGAGGTTACAGATCATATGTGAGTGTTTGGATAGTTCATATGTGATATATGTGAGGTGTTAGAAGTGTTATTTTGGACAGAAATGATCTTGAATGGATTTTGGCATGATAAGGCTTAGATTATGCATATTTGAGAAGTGAGGTAGTGATTTTGAGTTTGAGATGTTTTTGGAGTGTGTGAGTGGATCAAACACATCCCATATGATGTTTGTGGTTTGTGGGAAGCATCACTTTGGTCAGAAATTCAAAGGTTTAGAGGTTGAGCATTTTACCTCTTTGAAACTTAAGAAACTTGCATTCTAAGAAAGAAAGAGAAAGCCTATAATTTGTGTGACTTTGGTGTGATTTTGAATGGAGTTTGGACCTCTATTTATAGGCCAAAGAGTCTGCACTCAGAGCTTTGCAACTTGCTTCAAAGTTTGATGATTTGGCTTAAGGGATAGAAAGGAATCTTTTACATTTAATGCATGTGGTTAAAAGTTACTAAACCATGGTTAAATCCCAAGCTTCTTATCCTCTTCCATTCTGATCTCATATCAGAAAATATCTCTCAATTATTGCTTCTATGAATCATTACTTGGATCATTTGGCAAAATGGTTCATAACTTAGTGAAAATGGCATGTAATTTCAAGTGAAAAGTTCACTAATGCCAAAATTCAAAACCATGGCTACACTCCATATTTTTTCATGCTCTTTGACATTTTGGAAAGCTCATGTTACATACTTCAAAAGCCTAGTTGAAAGCTTCCTCAAGTCTCTTAAGGAAATGGGTGAAAAAGTTCCATGAACTTTGAAGAAAGTGAGATTTTAAGTGAAGTTTTCAAAAAGTACCAACTTTGAAGCTCCATATCTCTTAAATGGTTGATCTTATGGAAAAAAATTATATGTGTCAAAGTTGTTCATTGGATCAAAATCTACAACTTTCATGTTGGAAGTTTTTTTTCAGTTTGTAGGTGAAATTTTGAGAAATTCCCTTTCAAAGTTTGGAAAAAACCATGAAAAACACTTAGAAATTTTTCTAAGTATGAAAAGTCAAACTTTTGACTTTTTGATTCTTGATTGATTTTCTTGATTTTCCTTGATCAAATGACTTCATATATCATATATTGATGATTCAAAACTTCAAAAGTCATGGTTGACCAAAATTCCCCAAAATTCAATGGTGATCTTGTACAGTTGACTTTTTCAGACGAATCGCGTTTCTGGATATTTCAAATGAAACAGGCTATCCTCATCAAATGAATGGTATGAATGGATCACATTGAAGCATTAGAGGATATTGAGCCATGGTTTGAGTTGTGGCACCATGTTCTGATTAAAAAGTCAGTTGTTCAGTGAATTAGGTCAAAAACCCTAATTGTCGACCAGATGAAATTGATGACTGTGGATCTTGAATTGAGATGTAATTTCCATTGGATGTTGTCATAGGGATTATTTGAAGATGATTGAAACCTTTGATTGACTTCCTGGGGATTTTTAGGGTTTCCCAAATGTGATCCCTGATTTCAGTCCCTGATAGTTCAAAACCTTGATCTGAGGATTTGTCTGATCAATCTTTGTGTAGGAGATGTTATGAGCCAATGGATTAGGTCAAAATGATGCACTTGAGGTCTTGAGGTCATGTCCCTAGTCATTAAGTCAAATCCTGAGCAAAAGTCAGGAGTATGCTATCTTCAGTCAAAACCCTAACTTGGTTAGTTCAGAGCCTTTGAGATTGTTGAAATGAATCTCTGAGGACCAAATGTTGATTATTGATGAAGATAATTCTTTTGAGATGAAGGGAGAACAAAACCCTAATTGATTTGTACTTGTACTGATGAGTGATTTCTTGATCAAATCCTGCTGAGTCACAAGTAGCAAACACAAGCTATGCAATTTGTTAGAGATGCAAATGATGCATATGCAAATGATATGAGGTGGTATCTTAGGTCAAAAATTGGGGTATGACAGTTACGTATATACATTACTGAAATAATTCATATTTCAATTGAAATTTAGTTCCTCCGAAGATACATCTTCGAAATCTAAAAGTATTACAGTATTTTTGTGCATTGCGTTAGAAGATTCTAACGTGCATTAAAAAATTCTATACATTTTTATCATGCCCAATGGACCTATATATTTGAGAAAGAAATAATAAGAAATTTTTCTGTGCACCCATATAGGGTTAAAAATACCCTCGATAACCCCAAAATACCCTTCATCTATTCATATCCGAACACACCCTCTTCACATTTTAAAAATGTTTCGAATATGCATATATGAAATGACATTTTTCCCAATTGTGTATCTTAGCCCTACTAAATCTGGCATCTCCATTACGCCCCATTTAGTTCCATAAGAATTCTGATTATCCAATATTAAACAAGTTCATTTCCAACTTTTTTTAGTTCCATAACCTATAACAAGCACGACATGGATTAATACTAGTTCTGGGTCAAAGGCGGATGCAAGAAGAGGTCCTTGATATATCACATCCTGTTATTATAAAAAATAAAGATTGAATGAAATAACAAATTGAATTTTCATTAAAACATATATTGCATGTATTTTTTACCCCTGATATTTTATTCATTTCATCATTCCAATCGACATCCACGATTACAGGTCCATAATGATATACATCATGCTCCATATTCTTCCTTAGGATGGGTATAATTGTCTCAATTCTCATCTTAACCTACAAACATAATTTAAGTATATTTAAATAAAAATCATGAAATACATACATATGAAAATGTTGAAAGTGTAACTAAATTAGAAAGCATAGAAAATATATTTACCTGGTGCTCATTTAAAGGAATATATTGTTGAAGTATTTTCGGAGATTGAGAGTCTACTTCCAATACACAGCCATGATCTCTTATCCCGGATAAAGCCACGTCAATGTTACGGCCACCATCATCCTCCTCATCATCACCTGCCATTACTCAATTCAGATAAACTCAAGTGTTCCAAATATCTTGAGGGGAAAGCAACACTCTTTGTCCAAAATCTGAGTGGCGGTGATATAGAAATTCGACTGCCGCACATGATGCAAAAGCAAAACAAGAGTTTGCACCGTTGAATATAGTACAACTTTATTTCAAATTAAAGATAAGTATATATCAATAAAAAAAATTAAATTTGGCACGGAAAACTACCTCCTTTCCCTTGATTTTTAACTGGTTTTAAATCACCACTAATTCTCCAATCCCAAAATCTTGTTACGGTATGAGTATGCATTTTGGAACTAATCTGAAATCTCATGCAATAAAAAGTGAATCAGCCAAAAAAAATATACAAATTTTTATTCCTATTTTAAAGAGAAGTAAACAATACATGAAAAGAAAAAATTTAGAGAGGCAACTGAGAATTGTTGAATTCTCATCCTAACCAAAGCTAATGCTCCTAGTACAAAAAAATGCAATGAAATACGACCTAAAAATGTTTTTCCGTTCCGTTTTTGCCTCGCAAATTTCCAGAATCATACCTTTAAAGGTGTTACGTATATACATTACTAAAATAATTTATGTTTCAATTGAAATTTAGTTCCTCCGAAGATACATCTTCGAAATCTAAAAGTATTACAGTATTTTTGTGCATTGCGTTAGAAGATTCTAAGGTGCATTAAAAAATTCTATACATTTTTATCATGCCCAATGGACCTATATATTTGAGAA
Organism: Vicia villosa; assembly: GCF_029867415.1. Taxonomy (NCBI): domain Eukaryota; kingdom Viridiplantae; phylum Streptophyta; class Magnoliopsida; order Fabales; family Fabaceae; genus Vicia; species Vicia villosa. The sequence goes on along the minus strand of NW_026706655.1, from coordinate 81,463 downwards.
AGAAATAATAAGAAATTTTTCTGTGCACCATATAGGGTTAAAAATACCCTCGATAACCCCAAAATACCCTTCATCTATTCATATCCGAACACACCCTCTTCACATTTTAAAAATGTTTCGAATATACATATCTGAAATGACATTTTTCACAATTGTGTATCTTAGCCCTACTAAATCTGGCGTCTCCATTACGCCCCATTCAGTTCCATAAGAATTCTGATTATCCAATATTAAACAAGTTCATTTCCAACTTTTTTTAGTTCCACAACCTATAACAAGCACAACATGGATTAATACTAGTTCTGGGTCAAAGGCGGATGCAAGACGAGGTCCATGATATATCACATCCTGTTATTATAAAAAATAAAGATTGAATGAAATAACAAATTGAATTTTCATTAAAACATATATTGCATGTATTTTTTACCCCTGATATGTTATTCATTTCATCATTCCAATCGACATCCACGATTACAGGTCCATAATGATATACATCATGCTCCATATTCTTCCTTAGGATGGGTATAACTCACTACAACATTTGTTGTCTCTAGCAACACTTTTTTAAGTAACATTTAAAAATTGTTGCCTAAAATTCATGTAGGCAACGATTTATGATTGTTGCCAAAAATATATTTGCAACCATTGATAATTGTTGCCTAAAATACTTTTGGGGACGTTTTTGGAGCGTTATTATAGTATTTCTTTATTAATGTTTGATAATTGTCCCCTTAAATACTTTGGGGACGATTTTGGAATGTCATTAGACAATTTCTTTAGCAATGTTTAATAATTGTCCCCTTAAATATTTTTGGGGTCATTTTTAGAGTGTTATCTTATTTTTAATTAAAGGCTACATCTCTTCAAGTTACAAAAAAAAAATTTCAACATCAAATTTTTGGTGGCAATCTTCCCTCCAAACTTATAAACTAAAAAAACAAAAAATTTCCTTGAAACATTATTAGAAAAAATTTAAATATAAAAATGCATCTAACAGATAATATACTAATATAAAAAATCATCTTAAACATTATAGAAATAATTTTTTATTCATTAAACTTTTCAGTATCATCACCAAAACCATACGTGTACCCTTTTCATATTGTACGTCAAAAAAAACCTATATCGAAGAATATGCTCCTCAAAAACCTTTCACCTTCATGAAACTCGTTCCGCAAGTCTTCAAGTCGCACCTCAAATCTAATGCTTTCCATAATTCTTCAAATTGAACCAGAATCCCAAATCAAACCAAAATCCCAATTGCATCGTAATTCTTCAAATCGCTCATCAAATCCGTCTTAAATCGAAACCACAATCCCAATCGTTCCTCAAACCCTAAATCACTACCTTAAATCCCAATCTCACAGAGTGCTCAATCCCTAGAAGAGTTTCTTGTTGCCCATCTTCCTCAATCCCAATCTCATTCTGTAACTCTTCTTCTCTTCTTCATCTTCCACGCGTTTCATCATTTTTTATAAATAAATTGTATGTATTTTGAAAAAAAAGCTTATTTTAATGTGTTTGTTAACCATTTTATGGATTAGGTTTTGGTTCAAGTGTCTATGCTGATATGGTGAATAGAAGCAGAGAGTGAAGCCCCAGTTACAACTGTGAACTTTCAAGAAAAAGTAGTCGATTCGAAAGGTTAGATTTTTTATCATTTTCTGAATGTTTCTTATATTCTGGTTAATTTCATGCGTTTGGGTTCCGGTTTGTCGTCGACAACCAAAGTAAAACCCTTGTAAGCTCTTTGTCTCTCCCAATGACCATGCCGAGTTAGCAAGTATTACCGTTGAGGTCGAGAGTTTCAGAATTTGTTATTGTTCATCAATAAAACCAAATTTGTTATTATTCATCAATAAAACCAAATTTGTTATTGTTCATCAATAAAACCAAATTTCTTTTTTGTTTGAAGCATCGTCATTTATCGTGACCCTGTTTTGTAGTTTTCGCCGTTGAAAACAGCCGACACCAATGGAGTTCCTAGGTTGTCTAAAAAACTAATGTAGAATGGAGAACTTGGATCAACAACAAGGATTTGTTTGTCTTTGTCATAAGTATTACGTTTCTTTTTCTTCAGAATTTCTTCCTCTAGGTTGAAACTATCCCGCTCAGATATTATTATTATTATTATTATTATTATTATTGGGTAATTGTCATCATTAAGACCTTAAACATCATATTTTACATAACCTAAACTGTCAGAACTAAAGAAGGAGTTTCATTACCATAAATAATCTACAGTACCAATAAACTTTGCGTGATAGGAAGTTGCCAAGGGCTCCCCATTGAATCCCCTGGTACTAGCTGAACCCTGAAAAAGGTTTATCATTTACCATGAGAAGGAATATGAAAACTAATATAAAAAGTAGGCTACAAAAGAATGATTAGGTACATTGACAGTGGCATACGAACTATTCAGCTTTAATGGATGCACAGCCAAGTGGCGCTCAGAATCACCGGTTGCAGTTTTTATCTCTTCATCAGTCCAGCAGTCTACCAATCTGAAACAATAACTTTAGAACTTCATACTGAGACAGAACTGAATATCACAAACACTTATAAGAAACATACCTTCTTCAATTATTGAACATGGGTACTCTAAGGTCATAACACAAATATCATATTGCAATTTATATCATACAAAAACTGCATGAAAGTGCAGGTATCATATACAATACTGATAAACCTATATTCATGAAACGATATTCTTGTGCCAATTATAGCAAATCCAATGAACAAAAAGCAGGTCAAGAACTCTCTCAGTTAGAAAACTCTAGGAGAAATAAATTATTATTTTGGAAATAGTGGAAGGTAATAGAAATGAAATAGATCAAAAGAGTTCGTTGCACACTAAGAACACACAAATTCAAGAAATGACTGTAGCTACAATTGGTGAAAATGCAAAACTAGTTGATCTCAAATATTTAATTAAACAGTTTTTAAGCACAAGTTTTTTATACTTAAAGTGATATTAGGCAGTAATTCTTTACCATCCTGTGAAATAGCTTGAAAAGAAAAAATACCCATCCTCAAGGCCTTTTCCCTCATGTTTCCTACATTTTCATTTTGGTTTATTACAAGTCACATAGCTTAAGTTAATTAACTTCTTTGAACAATTGGTTGCAGCATCGCTTTCGACACGTTCTGCGTTTCAACATTTTTGACGTTCTTGCGTTCTTGCTTCCTTGTGTTGGTGTGTTCAGGTAAATTTTTAAACTTATTTGCTTATATGTTTCATACAGGCTTAATATATTATATTTTGCTTTAGCTTTAGCTTTCTTAAAAATGAAAATATTTGCTTCTGTTTTAATTTTGCTACAGCTTATATTTTAGTTAATAATTGAAAGGGTATCCACTGTACATCAGTTGTTTTATCTTAGATATATTCTTTTATAATTTTTTTAATAAAATAATCATTCTAATTCAAATTAAGAAAACATTTGTTTCTATGTAAAGCTAGAAAGAGTATTTATAGTTTTCTTTCTATTAAATATATAAATACTAAAAAAAATATTAAATAAGAGTTTTCTTTCTATTTCTTCACCTTCACCGAATAATGATCAGTTTTTTAGGATAAAAAAGTTGTAATTTTTGACAAAAGAGAAATGATTAATCTCACTACTTTTTAACCAAATTAAGAGCACATGGCTATGTGATAGAAAAACTCTAACAATTTACATGAGAAACTAACAATGCATGTGTATAAGACATGAATACTATATCTTGTCTATTTTTAAAAAAATGAGTATAGCTTTTCAAGGAATAAAGGAATAGAAAATATAATATATATTAGAATGTGTTTGAATTTTCCTTTTTTTATATAGAAACCGAAACAACAAATGCTTGGCTTTTTCCCGTTAGTCTCTTTCTAGTTCAATAATACAGTGCATATATGAAAAAGTTGTAGAGTCATCGCTTAAACTAATTTTTCTTTTAAATTAGAATTAAAAATATATCACTAATAAAGCTTAGTTATTAAGAATAAAAATGTTTTATATATTCACGTATTTTCTCAAGTCTCACCATGGCATATGACAGCTTGTATTTTAGTTAATAATTGAAAGGGTACTCTACTATTTTATCTAGTAATTTCCAATTTAAGAATGTCTAAAATGTATATAATTTATTTCATTTTAGTAAACCAAACATGATAAAAAAGGATTGGGTGGAGTTGCCTCCACACAGTCAAGGTTACAAGGATGGTGTCAATTACTTTTTGGATATTGCATTCACCAAAGGAAAGGTTGAAGAAGAAGAGATTTTGTGTCCTTGTGCTGTATGTTGCAATGATAGTTGGGAAGTAAGAGATGTAGTGTATGACCATTTATGTAGCAAAGGATTTGTAAAGGGATACACTGAATGGATTTATCATGGTGAAGATGAAAGCCTTATGGATCTGGATGGTGATAGTAATGATGAAACATCATCTCATGATGATATTGATGGGTTGCTATTTGAGACATTTAAAGATGCGGCTGAAGGAGGTGGAGTACATGAAGGGCTAAATGAAGATGCAAAGAAATTTTATAAACTAGTTGATGATGCAAATCAAGAGTTGTATCCTGGTTGTGAAAAGTTTTCCTCGTTATCATTCACTATTAGAATTTATTTGTTGAAATGTCTCCATGGATGGAGCAATGCATCGTTCACTGCTCTCTTAGAGTTGTTGAAAGAGGCTATGCCAGATTTGAACATCCCTGTCTCTTTCAATAAAACAAAATCTATGATAAAAGATTTGGGCTTAGACTATAAAAAGATTGATGCATGTCCCAACAATTGCATGTTATTTTGGAAAGATCATGGGAAAGATGATTCATGTCATATTTGTGGAGCATCAAGGTGGATTGAATATCCTGAAGTTGCTAATGATCTTGAAGAATCTATAAAAGCTCACAAGGTTCCTGCCAAAGTTCTAAGACATTTTCCTTTGATTCCAAGATTGAAAAGACTTTTTATGTGTTCAAAGACAGCCGACACATTGAGATGGCATGCCGAGCATCGTTCAAGGGATGGGAAGTTAAGGCATCCGGCCGATGCCCAAGCATGGAAAGACTTTGATGCCAAACATTCAGATTTTGCTTGTGAAACTCGTAACATAAGACTTGGGTTGGCAAGTGATGGGTTTAATCCATTTAGGACTATATTATATATATTTAGTATAATTTAAAGGTGTCAATCTAGCTTGTTGATTATAATAATCACAGGTTTCTAACATTATAAATAAATTCACTTGACAGAGTATTATATGTAGTCCTTGGAGCATGATATAATTTTACACATACGGAGATTGATTTCATGTATAAACTTTGTTTCTTCAATTTGTGTTTTTTGTACAAACTTGTGTTCTCTGCATTATTAGTTTCTATTTTTGCGTTCCATAATTGGAAAACATAAATTGAAAAAGGGTTTGATAATTCATAATTGAGTGTGTTACTCATTTTTTTGAGTTTTTATTTATGCGAGGTTTAACTCTTGTTGATGTATTTTATTTTATTTACTTATACAGCAAGGTATCAATGAAGATGTAGAAAATGATGATATCAATGATGAAATTCAAGAGGACGACGTAGATAGTGAAATTCAAGTGGACGACGTAGATGACGAATTTCAAGAGGACGGTGTAGGTGACGAATTTCAAGAGGACGACACAAATCTAGATGATGAATTTCAAGAGGACGACATAGATCTAGATGATGAATTTCAAGAGGACGATATAGATGGTGAATTTCAAGAGGAAGACGTAGATGAAGAATTCTTGGAAGAAGACATGTGTGATGAATTTCAAAAAGACGATGTGGGTGATGAATTCGAAGAAGAAAAACTTAAATGAGTTGGATGATGGATTTTTTTTACTTGTAGTTGAAAGCATTAAACTTGAACTTGTTTTTTGTTGAACTATGTTTTTTGTTATTTTGCTAGGGTCATAGTTTAAAGTTTTAAACGTAATATTATAAGTATTATTACATTAGGTATTTTATGTATTGGCTACTATCTTGAATTAATGTTAGAACTAGATTTTATTATAATATAACTTTTATGGATGTACGTTTAAATTTGATCTTGTTTATGTTATTATCGACATTTTTTTTAAATTAGTCATCATCGACTATATTATCAAGAAAATAATTACAAAATAATATATTTTATGGGGACAATCTAAAAGAACAGCCTATAACTTATGGCTACACTTTGAAAACGTTCCTCCTTATTCAGATTTAAGGGAACAATTAGTAAATTGTAGCCACATCTGGCAACACTTAAAAAGCGTCCCCTAATAGGACACAAATAATCGTCCCCTATTCTTTTTTGGTTAGGCAACGCTTTTTAAAAGCGTGCCCAAAGAACACTTAAAAACGTCGCCTTTGAGGCCGCTAATAATCGTCCCCTATTCCTTCGGTTTAGGCGACGTTTTTGAAAAGCGTGCCCAAAGACCATTGAAAAACGTCGCCTTAGAGAATAGGCAACGCCTGCACAGGAGACACTTAAAAAACGTCCCCTTTTCTTTTAGGCAACATTTTCCAAAGTTTTGGCAACATTTTTCAAGTGTTGCTGGAGAGCCTAAATGTTGTAGTGACTGTCTCAATTCTCATCTTAACCTACAAACATAATTTAAGTATATTTAAACTAAAAATCATGAAATACATACATATGAAAATGTTGAAAGTGTAACTAAATTAGAAAGCATAGAAAATATATTTACCTGGTGCTCATTTAAAGGAATATATTGTTGAAGTATTTTCGGAGATTGAGAGTCTACTTCCAATACACAGCCATGATCTCTTATCCCGGATAAAGCCACGTCAATGTTACGGCCACCATCATCCTCCTCATCATCACCTGCCATTACTCAATTCAGATAAACTCAAGTGTTCCAAATATCTTGAGGGGAAAGCAACACTCTTTGTCCAAAATCTGAGTGGCGGTGATATAGAAATTCGACTGCCGCACATGATGCAAAAGCAAAACAAGAGTCTGCACCGTTGAATATAGTACAACTTTATTTCAAATTAAAGATAAGTATATATCAATAAAAAAATTAAATTTGGCACGGAAAACTACCTCCTTTCCCTTGATTTTTAACTGGTTTTAAATCACCACTAATTCTCCAATCCCAAAATCTTGTTACGTATGAGTATGCATTTTGGAACTAATCTGAAATCTCATGCAATAAAAAGTGAATCAGCCAAAAAAAATATACAAATTTTTATTCCTATTTTAAAGAGAAGTAAACAATACATGAAAAGAAAAAATTTAGAGAGGCAACTGAGAATTGTTGAATTCTCATCCTAACCAAAGCTAATGCTCCTAGTACAAAAAAATGCAATGAAATACGACCTAAAAATGTTTTTCCGTTCCGTTTTTGCCTCGCAAATTTCCAGAATCATACCTTTAAAGGTGTTACGTATATACATTACTGAAATAATTTATGTTTCAATTGAAATTTAGTTCCTCCGAAGATACATCTTCGAAATCTAAAAGTATTACAGTATTTTTGTGCATTGCGTTAGAAGATTCTAAGGTGCATTAAAAAATTCTATACATTTTTATCATGCCCAATGGACCTATATATTTGAGAAAGAAATAATAAGAAATTTTTCTGTGCACCATATAGGGTTAAAAATACCCTCGATAACCCCAAAATACCCTTCATCTATTCATATCCGAACACACCCTCTTCACATTTTAAAAATGTTTCGAATATACATATCTGAAATGACATTTTTCACAATTGTGTATCTTAGCCCTACTAAATCTGGCGTCTCCATTACGCCCCATTCAGTTCCATAAGAATTCTGATTATCCAATATTAAACAAGTTCATTTCCAACTTTTTTTAGTTCCACAACCTATAACAAGCACGACATGGATTAATACTAGTTCTGGGTCAAAGGCGGATGCAAGACGAGGTCCATGATATATCACATCCTGTTATTATAAAAAATAAAGATTGAATGAAATAACAAATTGAATTTTCATTAAAACATATATTGCATGTATTTTTTACCCCTGATATGTTATTCATTTCATCATTCCAATCGACATCCACGATTACAGGTCCATAATGATATACATCATGTTCCATATTCTTCCTTAGGATGGGTATAACTGTCTCAATTCTCATCTTAACCTACAAACATAATTTAAGTATATTTAAACTAAAAATCATGAAATACATACATATGAAAATGTTGAAAGTGTAACTAAATTAGAAAGCATAGAAAATATATTTACCTGGTGCTCATTTAAAGGAATATATTGTTGAAGTATTTTCGGAGATTGAGAGTCTACTTCCAATACACAGCCATGATCTCTTATCCCGGATAAAGCCACGTCAATGTTACGGCCACCATCATCCTCCTCATCATCACCTGCCATTACTCAATTCAGATAAACTCAAGTGTTCCAAATATCTTGAGGGGAAAGCAACACTCTTTGTCCAAAATCTGAGTGGCGGTGATATAGAAATTCGACTGCCGCACATGATTCAAAAGCAAAACAAGAGTCTGCACCGTTGAATATAGTACAACCTTATTTCAAATTAAAGATAAGTATATATCAATAAAAAAATTAAATTTGGCACGGAAAACTACATCCTTTCCCTTGATTTTTAACTGGTTTTAAATCACCACTAATTCTCCAATCCCAAAATCTTGTTACGTATGAGTATGCATTTTGGAACTAATCTGAAATCTCATGCAATAAAAAGTGAATCAGCCAAAAAAAATATACAAATTTTTATTCCTATTTTAAAGAGAAGTAAACAATACATGAAAAGAAAAAATTTAGAGAGGCAACTGAGAATTGTTGAATTCTCATCCTAACCAAAGCTAATGCTCCTAGTACAAAAAAATGCAATGAAATACGACCTAAAAATGTTTTTCCGTTCCGTTTTTGCCTCGCAAATTTCCAGAATCATACCTTTAAAGGTGTTACGTATATACATTACTGAAATAATTTATGTTTCAATTGAAATTTAGTTCCTCCGAAGATACATCTTCGAAATCTAAAAGTATTAATGTATTTTTGTGCATTGCGTTAGAAGATTCTAGGGTGCATTAAAAAATTCTATACATTTTTATCATGCCCAATGGACCTATATATTTGAGAAAAAAATAATAAGAAATTTTTCTGTGCACCCATATAGGGTTAAAAATACACTCGATAACCCCAGAATACCCTTCATCTATTCATATCCGAATACACCCTCTTTACATTTTAAAAATGTTTCGAATATACATATCTGAAATGACATTTTTCCCAATTGTGTATCTTAGCCCTACAAAATCTGGCGTCTCCATTACGCCCCATTCAGTTTCATAAGAATTCTGATTATCCAATATTAAACAAGTTCATTTCCAACTTTTTTTAGTTCCACAACCTATAACAAGCACGACATGGATTAATACTAGTTCTGGGTCAAAGGCGGATGCAAGACGAGGTCCACGATATATCACATCCTGTTATTATAAAAAATAAAGATTGAATGAAATAACAAATTGAATTTTCATTAAAACATATATTGCATGTATTTTTTACCCCTGATATGTTATTCATTTCATCATTCCAATCGACATCCACGATTACAGGTCCATAATGATATACATCATGCTCCATATTCTTCCTTAGAATGGTATAACTGTCTCAATTCTCATCTTAACCTACAAACATAATTTAAGTATATTTAAACTAAAAATCATGAACTACATACATATGAAAATGTTGAAAGTGTAACTAAATTAGAAAGCATAGAAAATATCTTTACCTGGTGCTCATTTAAAGGTATAGGTTGTTGAAGTATTTTCGGAGATTGAGAGTCTAATTCCAATACATAGCCATGATCTCTTATCCCGGATAAAGCCACGTCAATGTTACGGCCACCAACATCCTCCTCATCATCACCTACCATTAGTCGATTCAGATAAACTCAAGTGTTCCAAATATCTTGGTGGGAAAGCAACACTCTTTGTCCAAAATCTGGGTGGCGGTGATATAGATATTCGACTGCCGCACATGATGCAAAAGCAAAACAAGAGTCTACACCGTTGAATATAGTACAACTTTATTTCAAAATAAAGATAAGAATATATCAATAAAAAATTAAATTTGGCACGGAAAACTTCCTCCTTTCCCTTCATTTTTAACTGGTTTTAAATCACCACTAATTCTCCAATCCCAGAATCTTGTTTCGGTATGAGTATGCATTTTGGAACTAATCTGAAATCTCATGCAATAAAAAGTGAATCAGCCAAAGAAAATTTACAAAGAAAAAATTTAGAGAGGCAACTGAGAATTGTTGAATTCTCATCCTAACCAAAGCTAATGCTCCTTGTACAAAAAAATGCAATGAAATACGACCTAAAAAGGTTTTTCCGTTCTGTTTTTGCCTCGCAAATTTCCAGAATCATACCTTTAAAGGTGTTACGTATATACATTACTGAAATAATTTATGTTTCAATTGAAATTTAGTTCCTACGAAGATACATCTTCGAAATCTAAAAGTATTACCTGTATTTTTGTGCAGTGCGTTAGAAGATTCTAGGGTGCATTAAAAATTCTTTACATTTTTATCATTCTGTGCACTTATATAGGATTAAAAATACTCTCGATAACCCCAAAATACGCTTCATCTATTCATATTCGAACACACCCTTTTCACATTTTAAAAATGTTTCGGATATGCATATCTGAAATGACATTTTTCCCAATTGTGTATCTTAGCCCTATTAAATCTGGCGTCTCCATTATGCCCCATTCAGTTCCATAAGAATTCTGATTATCCAATATTAAACAAGTTCATTTCCAACTTTTTTTTAGTTCCACAACCTATAACAAGCACGACATGGAATAATACTAGTTCGGGGTCAAAGGCGGATGCAAGACGAGGTTCATGATATATCACATCCTGTTATTATAAAAAATAAAGATTGAATGAAATAATATATTGCATGCATTTTTTACCAAAATATGTTATTCATTTCATCAATTCAATCGACATCCACAATTACAGGTCCATAACGATATACATCATACTCCATATTCTTCCTTAGGACCGGTAAAATTGTCTCAATTCTCATCTTAACCTACAAACATAATTTAAACTAAAAATCATTAACTACATACATATAAAAATATTGAAAGTGTAACTAAATTAGAAAGCATAGAAAATATCTTTACCTGACACTCATTTAAAGGTACAGATTGTTGAAGTATTTCCAAGGATGGAGAGTCTACTTCCAATACACAGCCATGATCTCTTATCCAGGATAAAGCCACGTCAATATTACGGCCACCATCATCCTCCTCATCATCACCTGCCATTACTCAATTCAGATAAACTAAATTGTTCCAAATATCTTGAGGGGAAAGCAACACTCTTTGTCCAAAATCTGGGTGGCGGTGATATAGAAATTCGACTGCCGAACATGATGCAAAAGCAAAACAAGAGTCTGCACCGTTGAATATAGTACAACTTTATTTCAAATTAAAGATAAGTATATATCAATAAAAAAATTAAATTTGACACGGAAAACTACCTCCTTTCCCTTGATTTTTAACTGGTTTTAAATCACCACTAATTCTCCAATCCCAAAATCTTGTTACGTATGAGTATGCATTTTGGAACTAATCGGAAATCTCATGCAATAAAAAGTGAATCAGCCAAAGAAAATATACAAATTTTTATTCCTATTTTAAAGAGAAGTAAACAAGACATGAAAAGAAAAAATTTAGAGAGGCAACTGAGAATTGTTGAATTCTCATCCTAACCAAAGCTAATGCTCCTAGTACAAAAAAATGCAATGAAATACGACCTAAAAATGTTTTTCCGTTCCGTTTTTGCCTCGCAAATTTCCAGAATCATACCTTTAAAGTTGTTACGTATATACATTACTGAAATAATTTATGTTTCAATTGAAATTTAGTTCCTCCGAAGATACATCTTCAAAATCTAAAAGTATTACAGTATTTTTGTGCATTGCGTTAGAAGATTCTAAGGTGCATTAAAAAATTCTATACATTTTTATCATGCCCAATGGACCTATATATTTGAGAAAGAAATAATAAGAAATTTTTCGGTGCACCCATATAGGGTTAAAAATACCCTCGATAACCCCAAAATACCCTTCATCTATTCATATCCGAACACACCCTCTTCACATTTTAAAAATGTTTCGAATATACATATCTGAAATGACATTTTTCACAGTTGTGTATCTTAGCCCTACTAAATCTGGCGTCTCCATTACGCCCCATTCAGTTCCATAAGAATTCTGATTATCCAATATTAAACAAGTTCATTTCCAACGTTTTTTAGTTCCACAACCTATAACAAGCACGACATGGATTAATACTAGTTTTGGGTCAAAGGCGGATGCAAGACGAGGTCCATGATATATCACATCCTGTTATTATAAAAAATAAAGATTGAATGAAATAACAAATTGAATTTTCATTAAAACATATATTGCATGTAATTTTTACCCCTGATATGTTATTCATTTCATCATTCCAATCGACATCCACGATTACAGGTACATAATGATATACATCATGCTCCATATTCTTCCTTAGGATGGGTATAACTGTCTCGATTCTCATCTTAACCTACAAACATAATTTAAGTATATTTAAACTAAAAGTCATGAAATACATACATATGAAAATGTTGAAAGTGTAACTAAATTAGAAAGCATAGAAAATATATTTACCTGGTGCTCATTTAAAGGAATATATTGTTGAAGTATTTTCGGAGATTGAGAGTCTACTTCCAATACACAGCCATGATCTCTTATCCCGGATAAAGCCACGTCAATGTTACAACCACCATCATCCTCCTCATCATCACCTGCCATTACTCAATTCAGATAAACTCAAGTGTTCCAATTATCTTGAGGGGAAAGCAACACTCTTTGTCCAAAATCTGAGTGGCGGTGATATAGAAATTCGACTGCCGCACATGATGCAAAAGCAAAACAAGAGTCTGCACCGTTGAATATAGTACAACTTTATTTCAAATTAAAGATAAGTATATATCAATAAAAAAATTAAATTTGGCACGGAAAACTACCTCCTTTCTCTTGATTTTTAACTGGTTTTAAATCACCACTAATTCTCCAATCCCAAAATCTTGTTACGGTATGAGTATGCATTTTGGAACTAATCTGAAATCTCATGCAATAAAAAGTGAATCAGCCAAAGAAAATTTACAAAGAAAAAATTTAGAGAGGCAACTGAGAATTGTTGAATTCTCATCCTAACCAAAGCTAATGCTCCTTGTACAAAAAAATGCAATGAAATACGACCTAAAAAGGTTTTTCCGTTCTGTTTTTGCCTCGCAAATTTCCAGAATCATACCTTTAAAGGTGTTACGTATATACATTACTGAAATAATTTATGTTTCAATTGAAATTTAGTTCCTACGAAGATACATCTTCGAAATCTAAAAGTATTACCTGTATTTTTGTGCAGTGCGTTAGAAGATTCTAGGGTGAATTAAAAATTCTTCACATTTTTATCATTCTGTGCACTTATATAGGATTAAAAATACCCTCGATAACCCCAAAATACGCTTCATCTATTCATATCCGAACACACCCTTTTCACATTTTAAAAATGTTTCGGATATGCATATCTGAAATGACATTTTTCCCAATTGTGTATCTTAGCCTTATTAAATCTGGCGTCTCCATTATGCCCCATTCAGTTCCATAAGAATTCTGATTATCCAATATTAAACGAGTTCATTTCCAACTTTTTTTTAGTTCCACAACCTATAACAAGCACGACATGGATTAATACTAGTTCGGGGTCAAAGGCGGATGCAAGACGAGGTTCATGATATATCACATCCTGTTATTATAAAAAATAAAGATTGAATGAAATAATATATTGCATGCATTTTTTACCACAATATGTTATTCATTTCATCAATTCAATCGACATCCACAATTACAGGTCCATAATGATATACATCATACTCCATATTCTTCCTTAGGACCGGTAAAATTGTCTCAATTCTCATCTTAACCTACAAACATAATTTAAACTAAAAATCATTAACTACATACATATAAAAATATTGAAAGTGTAACTAAATTAGAAAGCATAGAAAATATCTTTACCTGGCCTTCATTTAAAGGTACAGATTGTTGAAGTATTTCCAAGGATGGAGAGTCTACTTCCAATACACAGCCATGATCTCTTATCCAGGATAAAGCCACGTCAATATTACGGCCACCATCATCCTCCTCATCATCACCTGCCATTACTCAATTCAGATAAACTAAATTGTTCCAAATATCTTGAGGGGAAAGCAACACTCTTTGTCCAAAATCTGGGTGGCGGTGATATAGAAATTCGACTGCCGAACATGATGCAAAAGCAAAACAAGAGTCTGCACCGTTAAATATAGTACAACTTTATTTCAAATTAAAGATAAGTATATATCAATAAAAATGTTTCGAATATACATATCTGAAATGACATTTTTCACAATTGTGTATCTTAGCCCTACTAAATCTGGCGTCTCCATTACGCCCCATTCAGTTCCATAAGAATTCTGATTATCCAATATTAAACAAGTTCATTTCCAACTTTTTTTAGTTCCACAACCTATAACAAGCACGACATGGATTAATACTAGTTCTGGGTCAAAGGCGGATGCAAGACGAGGTCCATGATATATCACATCCTGTTATTATAAAAAATAAAGATTGAATGAAATAACAAATTGAATTTTCATTAAAACATATATTGCATGTATTTTTTACCCCTGATATGTTATTCATTTCATCATTCCAATCGACATCCACGATTACAGGTCCATAATGATATACATCATGCTCCATATTCTTCCTTAGGATGGGTATAACTGTCTCGATTCTCATCTTAACCTACAAACATAATTTAAGTATATTTAAACTAAAAGTCATGAAATACATACATATGAAAATGTTGAAAGTGTAACTAAATTAGAAAGCATAGAAAATATATTTACGAGGTGCTCGTTTAAAGGAATATATTGTTGAAGTATTTTCGGAGATTGAGAGTCTACTTCCAATACACAGCCATGATCTCTTATCCCAGATAAAGCCACATCAATGTTACGGCCACCATCATCCTCCTCATCATCACCTGCCATTACTCAATTCAGATAAACTAAATTGTTCCAAATATCTTGAGGGGAAAGCAACACTCTTTGTCCAAAATCTGAGTGGTGGTGATATAGAAATTCGACTGCCGCACATGATGCAAAAGCAAAACAAGAGTCTGCACCGTTGAATATAGTACAACTTTATTTCAAATTAAAGATAAGTATATATCAATAAAAAAATTAAATTTGGCACGGAAAACTACCTCCTTTCCCTTGATTTTTAACTGGTTTTAAATCACCACTAATTCTCCAATCCCAAAATCTTGTTACGGTATGAGTATGCATTTTGGAACTAATCTGAAATCTCATGCAATAAAAATTGAATCAGCCAAAGAAAATATACAAATTTTTATTCCTATTTTAAAGAAAAGTAAACAATACATGAAAAGAAAAAATTTAGAGAGGCAACTGAGAATTGTTGAATTCTCATCCTAACCAAAGCTAATGCTCCTAGTACAAAAAAATGCAATGAAATACGACCTAAAAATGTTTTTCCGTTCCGTTTTTGCCTCGCAAATTTCCAGAATCATACCATTAAAATTGTTACATATATACATTACTGAAATAATTTATGTTTCAATTGAAATTTAGTTCCTCCGAAGATACATCTTCGAAATCTAAAAGTATTACAGTATTTTTGTGCATTGCGTTAGAAGATTCTAAGGTGCATTAAAAAATTCTATACATTTTTATCATGCCCAATGGACCTATATATTCCTATATATTTGAGAAAGAAATAATAAGAAATTTTTCTGTTCACCCATATAGGGTTAAAAATACCCTCGATAACCCTAAAATACCCTTCATCTATTCATATCCGAACACACCCTCTTCACATTTTAAAAATGTTTCGAATATACATATCTGAAATGACATTTTTCACAATTGTGTATCTTAGCCTTACTAAATCTGGCGTCTCCATTACGCCCCATTCAGTTCCATAAGAATTGTGATTATCCAATATTAAACAAGTTCATTTCCAACTTTTTTTTAGTTCCACAACCTATAATAAGCACGACATGGATTAATACTAGTTCTGGGTCAAAGGCGGATGCAAGACGAGGTCCATGATATATCACATCCTGTTATTATAAAAATTAAAGATTGAATGAAATAACAAATTGAATTTTCATTAAAACATATATTGCATGTATTTTTTACCCCTGATATGTTATTCATTTCATCATTCCAATCGACATCAACGATTACAGGTCCATGATGATATACATCATGCTCCATATTCTTCCTTAGGATGGGTATAACTGTCTCAATTCTCATCTTAACCTACAAACATAATTTAAGTATATTTAAACTAAAATCATGAAATACATACATATGAAAATGTTGAAAGTGTAACTAAATTATAAAGCATATAAAATATATTTTTCTGGTGCTCATTTAAAGGAATATATTGTTGAAGTATTTTCGGAGATTGAGAGTCTACTTCCAATACACAGCCATGATCTCTTATCCCGGATAAAGCCACATCAATGTTACGGCCACCATCATCCTCCTCATCATCACCTGCCATTACTCAATTCAGATAAACTAAATTGTTCCAAATATCTTGAGGGGAAAGCAACACTCTTTGTCCAAAATCTGAGTGGCGGTGATATAGAAATTCGACTGCCGCACATGATGCAAAAGCAAAACAAGAGTCTGCACCGTTGAATATAGTACAACTTTATTTCAAATTAAAGATAAGTATATATCAATAAAAAAATTAAATTTGGCACGGAAAACTACCTCCTTTCTCTTGATTTTTAACTGGTTTTAAATCACCACTAATTCTCCAATCCCAAAATCTTGTTACGGTATGAGTATGCATTTTGGAACTAATCTGAAATCTCATGCAATAAAAAGTGAATCAGCCAAAGAAAATATACAAATTTTTATTCCTATTTTAAAGAAAAGTAAACAATACATGAAAAGAAAAAATTTACAGAGGCAACTGAGAATTGTTGAATTCTCATCCTAACCAAAGCTAATGCTCCTAGTACAAAAAAATGCAATGAAATACGACCTAAAAATGTTTTTCCGTTCCGTTTTTGCCTCGCAAATTTCCAGAATCATACCTTTAAAGGTGTTACGTATATACATTACAGAAATAATTTATGTTTCAATTGAAATTTAGTTCCTCCGAAGATACATCTTCGAAATCTAAAAGTATTACAGTATTTTTGTGCATTGCGTTAGAAGATTCTAAGGTGCATTAAAAAGTTCTATACATTTTTATCATGCCCAATGGACCTATATATTTGAGAAAGAAATAATAAGAAATTTTTCTGTGCACCATATAGGGTTGAAAATACCCTCGATAACCCCAAAATACCCTTCATCTATTCATATCCGAACACACCCTCTTCACATTTTAAAAATGTTTCGAATATACATATCTAAAAGGACATTTTTCACAATTGTGTATCTTAGCCCTACTAAATCTGGCGTCTCCATTATGCCCCATTCAGTTCCATAAGAATTCTGATTATCCAATATTAAACAAGTTCATTTCCAACTTTTTTTTAGTTCCACAACCTATAACAAGCACGACATGGATTAATACTAGTTCTGGGTCAAAGGCGGATGCAAGACGAGGTCCATGATATATCACATCCTGTTATTATAAAAAATAAGGATTGAATGAAATAACAAATTGAATTTTCATTAAAACATATATTGCATGTATTTTTTACCCCTGATATGTTATTCATTTCATCATTCCAATCGACATCCACGATTACAGGTCCATAATGATATACATCATGCTCCATATTCTTCCTTAGGATGGGTATAACTGTCTCAATTCTCATCTTAACCTACAAACATAATTTAAGTATATTTAAACTAAAAATCATGAAATACATACATATGAAAATGTTGAAAGTGTAACTAAATTAGAAAGCATAGAAAATATATTTACCTGGTGCTCATTTAAAGGAATATATTGTTGAAGTATTTTCGGAGATTGAGAGTCTACTTCCAATACACAGCCATGATCTCTTATCCCGGATAAAGCCACGTCAATGTTACGGCCACCATCATCCTCCTCATCATCACCTGCCATTACTCAATTCAGATAAACTCAAGTGTTCCAAATATCTTGAGGGGAAAGCAACACTCTTTGTCCAAAATCTGAGTGGCGGTGATATAGAAATTCGACTGCCGCACATGATGCAAAAGCAAAACAAGAGTCTGCACCGTTGAATATTGTACAACTTTATTTCAAATTAAAGATAAGTATATATCAATAAAAAAATTAAATTTGGCACGGAAAACTACCTCCTTTCCCTTGATTTTTAACTGGTTTTAAATCACCACTAATTCTCCAATCCCAAAATCTTGTTACGTATGAGTATGCATTTTGGAACTAATCTAAAATCTCATGCAATAAAAAGTGAATCAGCCAAAGAAAATATACAAATTTTTATTCCTATTTTAAAGAGAAGTAAACAATACATGAAAAGAAAAAATTTAGAGAGGCAACTGAGAATTGTTGAATTCTCATCCTAACCAAAGCTAATGCTCCTAGTACAAAAAAATGCAATGAAATACGACCTAAAAATGTTTTTCCGTTCCGTTTTTGCCTCGCAAATTTCCAGAATCATACCTTTAAAGGTGTTACGTATATACATTACTGAAATAATTTATGTTTCAATTGAAATTTAGTTCCTCCGAAGATACATCTTCGAAATCTAAAAGTATTACAGTATTTTTGTGCATTGCGTTAGAAGATTATAGGGTGCATTAAAAAATTCTATACATTTTTATCATGCCCAATGGACCTATATATTTGAGAAAAAAATAATAAGAAATTTTTTTGTGCACCCATATAGGGTTAAAAATACTCTCGATAACCCCAAAATACCCTTCATCTATTCATATCCGAACACACCCTCTTCACATTTTAAAAATGTTTCGAATATACATATCTGAAATGACATTTTTCACAATTGTGTATTTTAGCCCTACTAAATCTGGCGTTTCCATTACGCCCCATTCAGTTCCATAAGAATTCTGATTATCCAAAATTAAACAAGTTCATTTCCAACTTTTTTTTAGTTCCACAACCTATAACAAGCACGACATGGATTAATACTAGTTCGGGGTCAAAGGCGGATGCAAGACGAGGTTCATGATATATCACATCCTGTTATTATAAAAAATAAAGATTGAATGAAATAATATATTGCATGCATTTTTTACCACAATATGTTATTCATTTCATCAATTCAATCGACATCCACAATTACAGGTCCATAATGATATACATCATACTCCATATTCTTCCTTAGGACCGGTAGAATTGTCTCAATTCTCATCTTAACCTACAAACATAATTTAAACTAAAAATCATTAACTACATACATATAAAAATATTGAAAGTGTAACTAAATTAGAAAGCATAGAAAATATCTTTACCTGGCACTCATTTAAAGGTACAGATTGTTGAAGTATTTCCAAGGATGGAGAGTCTACTTCCAATACACAGCCATGATCTCTTATCCAGGATAAATCCACGTCAATATTACGGCCACCATCATCCTCCTCATCATCACCTGCCATTACTCAATTCAGATAAACTAAATTGTTCCAAATATCTTGAGGGGAAAGCAACACTCTTTGTCCAAAATCTGGGTGGCGGTGATATAGAAATTCGACTGCCGAACATGATGCAAAAGCAAAACAAGAGTCTGCACCGTTGAATATAGTACAACTTTATTTCAAATTAAAGATAAGTATATATCAATAAAAAAAATTAAATTTGGCACGGAAAACTACCTCCTTTCCCTTGATTTTTAACTGGTTTTAAATCACCACTAATTCTCCAATCCCAAAATCTTGTTACGGTATGAGTATGCATTTTGGAACTAATCTGAAATCTCATGCAATAAAAAGTGAATCAGCCAAAGAAAATATACAAATTTTTATTCCTATTTTAAAGAGAAGTAAACAATACATGAAAAGAAAAAATTTAGAGAGGCAACTGAGAATTGTTGAATTCTCATCCTAACCAAAGCTAATGCTCCTTGTACAAAAAAATGCATTGAAATACGACCTAAAAATGTTTTTCCGTTCTGTTTTTGTCTCGCAAATTTCCAGAATCATACCTTTTAAAGGTGTTACTTATATACATTACTGAAATAATTTATGTTTCAATTGAAATTTAGTTCCTCCGAAGATACATCTTCGAAATCTAAAAGTATTACAGTATTTTTGTGCAGTGCGTTAGAACATTCTAGGGTGCATTAAAAAATTCTATACATTTTTATCATGCCCAATGGACCTATATATTTGAGAAAGAAATAATAAGAAATTTTTCTGTGCACCCATATAGGGTTAAAAATACCCTCGATAACCCCAAAATACCCTTCATCTATTCATATCCGAACACACCCTCTTCACTTTTTGAAAATGTTTCGAATATACATATCTGAAATGACATTTTTCCCAATTGTGTATCTTAGCCCTACTAAATCTGGCGTCTCCATTACGCCCCATTCAGTTCCATAAGAATTCTGATTATCCAATATTAAACAAGTTCATTTCCAACTTTTTTTAGTTCCACAACCTATAACAAGCACGACATGGATTAATACTAGTTCTGGGTCAAAGGCGGATGAAAGACGAGGTCCACGATATATCACATCCTGTTATTATAAAAAATAAAGATTGAATGAAATAACGAATTGAATTTTCATTAAAACATATATTGCATGTATTTTTTACCCCAGATATGTTATTCATTTCATCATTCCAATCGACATCCACGATTACAGGTCCATAATGATATACATCATGCTCCATATTCTTCCTTAGGATGGGTATAACTGTCTCAATTCTCATCTTAACCTACAAACATAATTTAAGTATATTTAATCTAAAAATCATGAACTACATACATATGAAAATGTTGAAAGTGTAACTAAATTAGAAAGCATAGAAAATATCTTTACCTGGTGCTCATTTAAAGGTATAGGTTGTTGAAGTATTTTCAGAGATTGAGAGTCTAAGTCCAATACACAACCATGATCTCTTATCCCGGATAAAGCCACGTCAATGTTACGGCCACCAACATCCTCCTCATCATCACCTACCATTAGTCGATTCAGATAAACTCAAGTGTTCCAAATATCTTGGTGGGAAAGCAACACTCTTTGTCCAAAATATGGGTGGCGGTGATATAGATATTCGAATGCCGCACATGATGCAAAAGCAAAACAAGAGTCTGCACCGTTGAATATAATACAACTTTATTTCAAAATAAAGATAAGAATATATCAATAAAAAATTAAATTTGGCACGGAAAACTTCCTCCTTTCCCTTGATTTTTTACTGGTTTTAAATCACCGTTAATTCTCCAATCCCAGAATCTTGTTACGGTATGAGTATGCATTTTGGAACTAATCTGAAATCTCATGCAATAAAAAGTGAATCAGCCAAAGAAAATATACAAATTTTTATTCCTATTTTAAAGAGAAGTAAACAATACATGAAAAGAAAAAATTTAGAGAGGCAACTGAGAATTGTTGAATTCTCATCCTAACCAAAGCTAATGCTACTTGTACAAAAAAATGCAATGAAATACGACCTAAAAATGTTTTTCCGTTCTGTTTTTGCCTCGCAAATTTCCAGAATCATACCTTTAAAGGTGTTACTTATATACATTACTGAAATAATTTATGTTTCAATTGAAATTTAGTTCCTACGAAGATACATCTTCGAAATCTAAAAGTATTACAGTATTTTTGTGCAGTGCGTTAGAAGATTCTAGGGTGCATTAAAAAATTCTATACATTTTTATCATGCCCAATGGACCTATATATTTGAGAAAGAAATTATAAGAAATTTTTCGGTGCACCCATATAGGGTTAAAAATACCCTCGATAACCCGAAAATACCCTTCATCTATTCATATCCGAACACACCCTCTTCACATTTTAAAAATGTTTCGAATATGCATATCTGAAAAGACATTTTTCCCAATTGTGTATCTTAGCCCTACTAAATCTGGCGTCTCCATATAGGGATAAAAATACCCTCGATAACCCGAAAATACCCTTCATCTATTCATATCCGAACACACCCTCTTCACATTTTAAAAATGTTTCGAATATGCATATCTGAAAAGACATTTTTCCCAATTGTGTATCTTAGCCCTACTAAATCTGGCGTCTCCATTACGCCCAATTCAGTTCCATAAGAATTCTGATTATCCAATATTAAACAAGTTCATTTCCAACTTTTTTTAGTTCCACAACCTATAACAAGCACGACATGGATTAATACTAGTTCTGGGTCAAAGGCGGATGCAAGACGAGGTCCACGATATATCACATCCTGTTATTATAAAAAATAAAGATTGAATGAAATAACAAATAGAATTTTCATTAAAACATATATTGCATGTATTTTTTACCCCTGATATGTTATTCATTTCATCATTCCAATTGACATCCACGATTACAGGTCCATAATGATATACATCATGCTCCATATTCTTCCTTAGGACCGGTATAATTGTCTCAATTCTCATCTTAACCTACAAACATAATTTAAACTAAAAATCATTAACTACATACATATAAAAATGTTGAAAGTGTAACTAAATTAGAAAGCATAGAAAATATCTTTACCTGGCGCTCATTTAAAGGTACAGATTGTTGAAGTATTTCCAAGGATGGAGAGTCTATTTCCAATACACAACCATGATCTCTTATCCAGGATAAACCACGTCAATGTTACGGCCACCATCATCCTCCTCATCATCACCTGCCATTACTCGATTCAGATAAACTAAATTGTTCCAAATATCTTGAGGGAAAAGCAACACTCTTTGTCCAAAATCTGGGTGGCGGTGATATAGAAATTCGACTGCCGCACATGATGCAAAAGCAAAACAATAGTCTGCACGGTTGAATATAGTACAACTTTATTTCAAATTAAAGATAAGTATATATCAATAAAAAAATTAAATTTGGCACGGAAAACTACCTCCTTTCCCTTGATTTTTAACTGGTTTTAAATCACCACTAATTCTCCAATCCCAAAATCTTGTTACGGTATGAGTATGCATTTTGGAACTAATTTGAAATCTCATGCAATAAAAAGTGAATCAGCCAAAGAAAATATACAAAGTTTTATTCCTATTTTAAAGATAAGTAAACAATACATGAAAAGAAAAATTTTAGAGAGACAACTGAGAATTGTTGAATTCTCATTGTAATAAGGTGAACTGACTTTTATAATCGAAATGTGTGGTAAAGCAAGAGTCGCCACCGACTTTTATTTTAACCAAACAAGTTAGAAAGGCTAAAAGAACAGGAAAAACCTTTTAAATAAAATAGGGTTCGGGAGGTAATTATGCAAAGGGAAGGTGTAAGGCACCCTTTGCATCCATGGTTTTCCATGGGCTCTTAATTGCTTTGCTCTTTGTTTTCAGAAATGTAGAAGAAAAGAATAGGGACTTTAGCTCGTAAATGAGCGTAGCCCTTTTGAAGATTTATGAGAAAGAATATGAAAAAACAGTTTTAGCCAGAGCAAGGCAATTAGGAGCAATTACCTTAAACTTAGATGATAGGTTTCTTTTAGCCTTTCAGGATGAAAGGGTCTATCCATGCCATGAGAGGGCAGGAAGCCTTTCGTTCGGATGTAAACGGGTCATCGCATTATCGTTCGCCATAAGACTGACCCATGCCATAGAGAGGCAGGTAGTCTAAGGAAAGGATCAGAATAGCCTTTCGTTTAGGCAACCAGAGGATACCTCAGCCTTTTCGTAGGCAACTTTCGAGGGTCGGAGTCATATTCGTGTACCGACAGCAGCATCATTAGGGACTTATGACTTTTATTTGTATCGAGGCAGCATGGCTGAGGTATCCTCGTATTCGAGGGACATGGCTATTCTGCAAAAAACACAAGGCAACAAGGCAACAGCCAACAGGCAACAGGCAACAGAGAGGTTACCTCAAAAGCGTGTGTGGGTGCAACAATCATGTGATTATATTCAGTTATATTATCTTATAAATTAGTGATTCTAAGTTAATTAGAACCTTGCACTCCCTATAATTACTAACCACAATAACTAATATTAACAATAATAATGGGGGAAGGGAAATTGCAACCAGCGGAGGAGAGGGGAATTGAAACCAACGGGATGATAAATAACAATTAAAAACAGAAGATATTAGAGTTTAGGGTTTAGGGTTACCGACTATTCGACGCTTTGGCAATGTGCAAACCCTGAAAAGGCGGGAAAAATAAGAAGGCAAAATAGAGTGAGTGCATTATCGGTTCGGAGGCAAACAAAGCTAAACCTAAAAAATAAAGAGATAAAGAAATTAAAATAAATAAATAAATGAATAAGCACTTAGCTTTTAAATTTGATCTGATATGGTTGGCGGTCGGAGGAAGCCTCGGGGTCAACCCTGAAAATGGCAAGGCAAGGGCAGAAGAAGGAGTGAATGTATGCATAATTCAAAAAATATAAATGGTAAACACTAAAATCAAAAGGAAACAAAATAGACTTTAAAAATAAAAGAATTGAATACTTAGCTTCGTATTTGAAGTGGCACGTAGTCGGAGTGTATTTGAAGAGTCAACCCTGAAAAGGCACAGAAAAAGAAATATTCAGTGTATGGAATGATCTTCGCAAACCCTGATTAGGGTACGAATTGAATAAGAAAATACGGACGATTTAATTAATTATTGGTCTCGCAACCTAATTAATTAAATCGGGAAGAGAAAATCAAATCGAGCACAAAGATATTTTTTAGGATTTTTTAGAGTTAGAATAAAATAAATACGAATTTTTGAATGAGTATAAATAATTAAATATAATCTAAATAAAAGAAAATAATTTAAATAACATATATATGTAAAAAAAATAAAATAAAAGATAAATATTATATAAATAATTAAGACAAAATAACAATTATTACTATACAAAAAGGTTTTTCTTTTGAAAATATATATAATAGTTTAAATATAATAAAGAAAAAGAAAAAGATTAATAACAATATATATATATATATATATATATATATATATATATATATATATATATATATATTAATATTAATATGTAAATAAGATAAATTTATGTAATTAAAAATAAAATAAAAAAAATTGAAAACTTAGTTGTTTGATCCTGTGTGGCTGGTGTATGCGTTCCATGGTACACCTGCTTGTTGGCATGCGTTGGATTGGGAGAGGCAATGATCTGATGGCCAGGGACTGGGGGTGTATTGTGATCATGGTGAGAGCGCTAGCACCTGATCCATATGCAAATTTAGACAAGGAATTGAGCACAAAAATACTACAAGAGGCAGGGATCGAACCCCTGCCAATGCGATGTAAAGCCTTAACACTCGCGTCTCTTCCACTGCGTCACGCCTTTTGTGCTGTTAAAGAGATTACTCAATATGATAATATATAAAAAACAAACGAAACAAAAAAAAAGAAAGAGCGCGTATGTCGTCTTCTTCGTTGGGACGATTCAGGAAAAGGCCACACTTTTGGCTACAGTCCCAAAGCGTTGCTATAGACCTGCAAAACGTCAAACGTGAAAATACCAATAATAAATTCAATCTCGGGGCATAGACCGATTGGAAATTGCTCCCTGAGTCCAACGGTACCCTCAGTTTCCTTTAATTTTGGCTAAATCTCAAAACCCCAAATTGGAGCTTGTGTAACCTAACAATGGTGTATCATATAATCTGCAATCAAAATCGAATTAAACGGCACAGATAGCTTTCAAACAAGATTCTAAACACAACCATGGATTCACATATGATTTATGATGCGTATTTGATCCGAATCGAAAACAAAAAAATGATACAAACCGTAAGGCACCTGGGAGTGGTTCCGACGGTTTTGATCGTGAGCGACGATGGGAATAGCTTCAGTAAGTCCTCAGGAATGTATTAAGATTCACAAATCTCCTTGAATTGTCCCCTATCTCTGAATTTGATCTCTCACTTTTTCTTGAACTTTCAAGAGCTACACTATGGCTTTGGCTGCACAGTTTTCGTCCAAAACCCCTCCTTTGCTTCTGAATATCTTTATGCATTTATAGGGATGCATTAGGTCATCAAAATTGATGCAAATCTTTGCAATTGGTATGTGTCGCACCCCAATTTTTGACCCGCTTATTTCATTCATTTTTGACTTGTCGAATTTTATTTCATCTGCATTCATAGTTCAATCGTCGCATCATTGCATATTTTAAAAAAAATCAGACTTTTATTAAAGTCAATAAAAATTAGCCTTTTAATAGTTTAGATTAAAATTTAATTTTTATTTTTAGTTTAGGTTTAATTTAGATAATTTTTTATTTCATTTTTATTTTTTATTATTATTAACCTCTTTTTTGTTATTATTATTATTATTATTATTATTATTATTATTATTAGTATTATTCCTTTTTTTTTAACAAGTCAAACAAAAAATAGTACACAAAGAAACAAAAAAGGGGTTTTCACGGTTTCTGCTACATCTAAGCACTACCCTAAGCACTACCCTGCATTTTGCTGTCCAATACAAGCCAAAGATTTCACTAATTGGTCCCTCCAAAACTCTGCACCATCTCTGCTATCCCATGCCAAACACAACACTCCAAAATCTGCCGCCAACCTGCTACCTTGCATCAATTTGTTCATACACAAAACCTGCATCCAAAAGAAAGAGGACAGCATACCAAATGTGATTCAAAAAACCTCTTCAAATCTCTTCCCAAACCCTAATCTCAGGGTATAAAAAGAGACATGGAGCAATACAAAAGGGGAGGGCCACAGCGAGAAAAACAGAGGAGAAAAATATGCACTGAAAACTCTATTGAAAACATAGCACTCTTCCTCCAAAATTCCCACAAACTTCACCGAGCCCTTAAACCCCACACTCACCTTCGAAGCTACTCATATTCACAAACTACCTCACCACCACTCATAACCTCCACTGAACACAGATAGCCTACATACGTTCTCCACACCATTCAACTTTCACTTCATAATCACATCAGAATCCTCCAATAACCATAAACTCACTGAAACTTCTCACCTCACTGAACCAAACAAACCTTCAGCGCTCTCCGATCCGAGATAGCTCCATGACATCAACTCAGAACCAACACTGACATCGCATCACAAATCGAAACAACAAGAGCATTGAGCGGCATTCCATCATCTTCAATCAACGAGCTCCATATCGGTTTGAATTCTTTAAATTTTTTATGCTTATATCCCATGCTTGATATGTAGTTGTTGTGATTTCCTTCCGTGTGAACCTCAAACCAGGATCAATCTTTCGATTTGTATTTGTTGTTTTTGTGTGAATGCTCGAATGTTTGAGATGAACACAGAGAGATTTTGAATGAGAGAGTGTGAGATCGTGAGAGCTTCGAAACAGAGGTGAGAGCGCGACGAAGCAAGATATCGCGAGAGATCGAGAAAGGTGAAGAGTTTCGTTTTGTTTTTGTTTTCGTTGACTGAGTAGCAGAGATCGTGAGGCTGAGAGGTGAGGGATGAGCGTTGAAAGAGATGGATGTCTTTTTGTTGTTATTAGGGTTTTGTGTTTAAGTGTGATATGGGCTTGTTGTATTTAGGCCCAATTCGACTTGCTATGTCATCACCCCTATTCTGATCCTCAGCACCCTTGAACTAAGTCTTCAAGTGACTTAGGGCCTAATTATACCAGCATCAACGAAATTCCACCATGAACAGTCCCCCATTCTGTTTACACCCCCATGTTTTGCTTTGCTTTTAGTCTATTTTATTATATTATTTCACTTGTTTCAATTTTAGTTATATAATTGTTTCAATTTCCTATTTAAAAATACAAAAATATGTTTATATATTTAACTTCTATTTTTATTATAAAAAATGCAAAAATATTAGATTAATCTCGATCCAAAAGTCAATAAATCTTGGTCCAACGCCAAGGCGATTCACATAATTTCTCGATCCAATGTCGAGTTTCATCCTTTCAAAAACCTTTCTTTAAACCATATCGAAAGATCGAGTGACAAGAAGTGTACACCTCTTGAATACCTCGATTCTTTCGGATTAACACTTTTTTTAAAAAACCTTTCTTAATCAAATCAAAACGATCAAGTGACAAGAAGTGAACACCTCTTGAATACCTTGATCTTTTGAATTAAAATACATTAAACAAATCAAAGTGATCAAGTGACCAGGGGTGCACACCTCTTGAATACCTTGATCCTTTGAATCAAAACACATTAATAAAATCAAGAGATTAAGTGACAAGGGGTGAACACCTCTTGAATACCTTGATCTTTTGAACTTTTCTTTAATCAAACCAAAAGGTTAAGTGACAAGGGGTGAACACCTCTTGAATACCTTGGTCTTTTGAACCAAAAAACATTAATCAAATCGAAAGATCCTGTGACAAGAAGTGCACACCTCTTGAATACCTTGATCTTTCGAATCTTTTTTAATCAAATCAAAAGATTAAGTGACAAGGGGTGCACACCTCTTGAACACCTTGATCTTTTGAATTAAAACACTTTAAGCAAACCAAGAGGTTAAGTGACAAGGGGTGCACACCTCTTGAATACCTTGATCTTTTGAATACATTAATTTACAAGGACAACAAGTGACAATGGGGCTCGCTCCTGTTCAATACCTTGGGTAAAGACGCGCTAGGTGAACACCTATGCTCAATCCTTTGCTAAACGTCCCTTTAAAACACAATCTCAATTTCATTCAACCTTTTTGCCTTAGGGCTTTTAAAACTCTTTCTCATAAACAAGACACTTAGTCAATTTTCAATACGAACATACTTCCACATGTGAAGGTCGAATACCTTCCACTCGAATGCGATGATGGCCAAAATCTTGTCTCACTCCTGATTTAGTCATCCATTCTTGTAGTGATCTCATATCCATGTGCGCGTAGTATTTCCATTTGAAAGCAATTGAGTACCTCTCGCTAAAATCAACCAACAAACATTTCGTGGTTCCTAGCCCGAACTATGATTGCTCTGACTTTCCCATTGCACTAGGGAATACGTAGGCACAAGATACAAACGTCTTGGCGAGCATAATAATAAAAAATCTTTTCTTTTTCTTCATAATAATAAAAACCCTAAAAACTCTTTCTTTTATCTTTTCTCGATCAGTAAGCTAAAGAACACAAACATCACGCTAACACTCAAACACGAAACTAACTAAATGGGTCCCATCGAGTACGATGGAGGTGAGGGGTGCTAATACCTTCCCCTTGCTTAACCGACTCCCGAACCCTAATTTGGTTGCAATGACCATCTTATCCGTTTTCTTTTTATCCGTGGGTTTTATCGATATTTTCCCTTTCCTTTTGGAATAAATAAAGTTCGGTGGCGACTCTGTTGTACTTCGAGCGCGCGAAACGCGTCGAGTCACATTTTTACCGCTACAGTATGATTGAGTATGAAATCTTTTTGATTGAATTTTGATTGAAACCTTGCTAAATTGATACCAAATTTAGCCAATTATCCTTTGAATGAAATCCAATAGATTTGCTTTGATTTTTGGTGAGATTTTAAATCATATTTGGAACCAAATAAGATCTTTGAATATTTCTAATATTTTTATTCAATTTAAATTGAATTTAAATGATTAAATTCAAAATAAAATAAATAATAAATACCAAAAAAGGATTGAATGGACCATGAGTCGTGGATGGCATCATGGAACAAGTTTGGATCACAAAACATGGGCCTCTTTGTAAAAATATTCATTTTGACCCTTTTTTCTTCACATTTTTTCTTCAAAATGGTCCAACTTTGACAGGACCTATCTCCCTCAATTTTTGAGGTATGAAGGAGATCTAGGACTTTTTAGAAACCTTAAAGAGTCCTCTAACCAGTGTTTTTGGTCTCATATCAAAATTATTTTCCATGCTCCTTGTGTGTCCTTTTGAAAAAAGTGACTTTTTGTTGACTTTTGAAAAGGACCTATAATATTTTGGTCCATATCTCCCAAATGAAGCATTTTTAGACTTGGCATGTGAGAGACAAAATTGTAGAGAATTAAATTTCCTTCAAAATGAGCTTTGGATGGAAAATTTCTGATGTTCCATGTAGGAGTTATGGCTGGTCAAAGTTCAGTTGGCTTTCTCCTATAAAAACCCTAATTTGTAAACTTTTTGATTTGTTGATTTTTGATCTTTCCTTGATGAACCATGATCAATAATTGATCAAATGGTGAATGATACTTCAATATGAGGATCTTGATAAAAAATCAGGAGTTTTGACTTTACTTTGACCACAGTTGACTTTTAGGTTAACTTAGTCGACTGTTGACTTTCTGAACATTTAAGTGACCATTCCATTGAATTGAAACTTGAAACTTGTCATAGAGATAGTGTGAGATATATTGAGCCACATGAGATGCCTTGGAGCCATTGATTCATTGATTTTCCTTTGAGTAGACCAAACCCTAGTTTCAGAGCCTTGCATCGGAGAGTGTGTCTTGGAACTTTGTATATTGATTTGAATTTGAATAGGAGAAATAGTATGGGCAAATTTTGGGGTATGACACTCATCCTAACCAAAGCTAATGCTCCTTGTACAAAAAAATGCAATGAAACAAGTTTCGGATATGCATATCTGAAATGACATTTTTTTCCAATTGTGTATCTTAGCCTTACTAAAATTGGCGTATCCATTACGCCACATTCAGTTCCGTAAGAATTCTGAATTATCCAATATTAAACTAGTTCATTTCCAACTTTTTTTAGTTCCACAACCTATAACAAGCACGACATGGATTAATACTAGTTCTGGGTCAAAGACAGATGCAAGACGAGGTCCACGATATATCACATCCTGTTATTATAAAAAATAAAGATTGAATGAAATAACAAATTGAATTTTCATTAAAACATATATTGCATGTATTTTTTACCCCAGATATGTTATTCATTTCATCATTCCAATCGACATCCACGATTACAGGTCCATAATGTCCATAATGATATACATCATGCTCCATATTCTTCCTTAGGACCGGTATAACTGTCTCAATTCTCATCTTAACCTACAAACATAATTTAAACTAAAAATCATTAACTACATACATATAAAAATGTTGAAAGTGTAACTAAATTAGAAAGCATAGAAAATATCTTTACCTGGCGCTCATTTAAAGGTACAGATTGTTGAAGTATTTCCAAGGATGGAGAGTCTATTTCCAATACACAACCATGATCTCTTATCCAGGATAAACCACGTCAATGTTACAGCCACCATCATCCTCCTCATCATCACCTGCCATTACTCGATTCAGATAAACTAAATTGTTCCAAATATCTTGAGGGAAAAGCAACACTCTTTGTCCAAAATCTGGGTGGCGGTGATATAGAAATTCGACTGCCGCACATGATGCAAAAGCAAAACAATAGTCTGCACGGTTGAATATAGTACAACTTTATTTCAAATTAAAGATAAGTATATATCAATAAAAAAAATTAAATTTGGCACGGAAAACTACCTCCTTTCCCTTGATTTTTAACTGGTTTTAAATCACCACTAATTCTCCAATCCCAAAATCTTGTTACGGTATGAGTATGCATTTTGGAACTAATTTGAAATCTCATGCAATAAAAAGTGAATCAGCCAAAGAAAATATACAAAGTTTTATTCCTATTTTAAAGATAAGTAAACAATACATGAAAAGAAAAATTTTAGAGAGACAACTGAGAATTGTTGAATTCTCATTGTAATAAGGTGAACTGACTTTTATAATCGAAATGTGCGGTAAAGCAAGAGTCGCCACCGACTTTTATTTTAACCAAACAAGTTGGAAAGGCTAAAAGAACAGGAAAAACCTTTTAAATAAAATAGGGTTCGGGGGGTAATTATGCAAAGGGAAGGTGTAAGGCACCCTTTGCATCCATGGTTTTCCATGGGCTCTTAATTGCTTTGCTCTTTGTTTTCAGAAATGTAGAAGAAAAGAATATGGACTTTAGCTCGTAAATGAGCGTAGCCCTTTTGAAGATTTATGAGAAAGAATATGAAAAAACAGTTTTAGCCAGAGCAAGGCAATTAGGAGCAATTACCTTAAACTTAGATGATAGGTTTCTTTTAGCCTTTCAGGATGAAAGGGTCTATCCATGCCATGAGAGGGCAGGAAGCCTTTCGTTCGGATGTAAACGGGTCATCGCATTATCGTTCGCCATAAGACTGACCCATGCCATAGAGAGGCAGGTAGTCTAAGGAAAGGATCAGAATAGCCTTTCGTTTAGGCAACCAGAGGATACCTCAGCCTTTTTGTAGGCAACTTTCGAGGGTCGAAGTCATATTCGTGTACCGACAGCAGCATCATTAGGGACTTATGACTTTTATTTGTATCGAGGCAGCATGGCTGAGGTATCCTCGTATTCGAGGGACATGGCTATTCTGCAAAAAACACAAGGCAACAAGGCAACAGCCAACAGGCAACAGGCAACAGAGAGGTTACCTCAAAAGCGTGTGTGGGTGCAACAATCATGTGATTATATTCAGTTATATTATCTTATAAATTAGTGATTCTAAGTTAATTAGAACCTTGCACTCCCTATAATTACTAACCACAATAACTAATATTAACAATAATAATGGGGGAAGGGAAATTGCAACCAGCGGAGGAGAGGGGAATTGAAACCAACGGGATGATAAATAACAATTAAAAACAGAAGATATTAGAGTTTAGGGTTTAGGGTTACCGACTATTCGACGCTTTGGCAATGTGCAAACCCTGAAAAGGCGGGAAAAATAAGAAGGCAAAATAGAGTGAGTGCATTATCGGTTCGGAGGCAAACAAAGCTAAACCTAAAAAATAAAGAGATAAAGAAATTAAAATAAATAAATAAATGAATAAGCACTTAGCTTTTAAATTTGATCTGATATGGTTGGCGGTCGGAGGAAGCCTCGGGGTCAACCCTGAAAATGGCAAGGCAAGGGCAGAAGAAGGAGTGAATGTATGCATAATTCAAAAAATATAAATGGTAAACACTAAAATCAAAAGGAAACAAAATAGACTTTAAAAATAAAAGAATTGAATACTTAGCTTCGTATTTGAAGTGGCACGTAGTCGGAGTGTATTTGAAGAGTCAACCCTGAAAAGGCACAGAAAAAGAAATATTCAGTGTATGGAATGATCTTTGCAAACCCTGATTAGGGTACGAATTGAATAAGAAAATACGGACGATTTAATTAATTATTGGTCTCGCAACCTAATTAATTAAATCGGGAAGAGAAAATCAAATCGAGCACAAAGATATTTTTTAGGATTTTTTAGAGTTAGAATAAAATAAATACGAATTTTTGAATGAGTATAAATAATTAAATATAATCTAAATAAAAGAAAATAATTTAAATAACATATATATGTAAAAAAAATAAAATAAAAGATAAATATTATATAAATAATTAAGACAAAATAACAATTATTACTATACAAAAAGGTTTTTCTTTTGAAAATATATATAATAGTTTAAATATAATAAAGAAAAAGAAAAATATATATATATATATATATATATATATATGAAGGATAGAAAAACACTTAGAAAGGGGGGGATTGAATAAGTGTGACTTTAAATCTTGGACGATAAAAATAAATGCACAAATATTTTTATCCTGGTTCGCTGTTAACGAAGCTACTCCAGTCCACCCCCGCAGAGATGATTTACCTCAACTGAGGATTTAATCCACTAATCGCACGGATTACAATGGTTTTCCACTTAGCCGCAACTAAGTCTTCCAGAGTCTTCTGATCACAACCTGATCACTCCAGGAACAACTGCTTAGTTCACTCCTAAGACTTTTTCTAGAGTCTACTGATCAACACGATCACTCTAGGCTTAGTTCACTCCTAAGACTTTCTGCTCAGCCAACTGCTAAGACTTCCTCTAGAGTATTCTGATCAACCTGATCACTCTAGTTACAAACTGCTCAGCCAACTGCCAAGACTTCCTAGAGTATACTGATCAACCGACCACTCTAGTTCCTTACAACTTAATGTAATCAATTCAAGAGTTTACAAATGCTTCTTAAAAGCGATAATCACAACTGTGATATTTCTCTTACAGTTTAAGCTTAATCTCACTAAGATATTACAACAGCAATGTAGTGAGCTTTGATGAAGATGAAGATTCTGAGTTTAGATTTGAACAGCGTTTCAGCAAGTTTGATATAAGTTGATTTTGTGCAGAATCGTTAACCTTGCTTCTCATCAGAACTTCATATTTATAGGTGTTGAGAAGATGACCGTTGAATGCATTTAATGCTTTGCGTGTTCCGTACAGCTTTGCATTTAATGTTATACGCTTTTGTCAACTACCTCGAGCCTTGTTCACGCTGTGTCTACTGACGTAGCCTTTAGTAGCTTTAACGTTCCTTTTGTCAGTCAGCGTAGTCTGCCACGTGTACTTCCTTCTGATCTGATGTTTGTGAATACGACGTTTGAATATCATCAGAGTCAAACAGCTTGGTGCACAGCATCTTCTGATCTTCTGACCTTGAAGTGCTTCTGAGCGTGATACCATCTTCTGATTTTCAGTGCTTCTGATCTCATGTTCTTCTGATGCTTCCATAGACCCATGTTCTGATTCTGCTTCGACCATCTTCTGATGTCTTGCCAGACCATGTTCTGATGTTGCACGCTGAACCATTTGAGACACATCTTCTGAGCGCTGAATTATGCGTACTCTTTATATATATTTCCTGAAAGGGAAATTGCATTGGATTAGAGTACCATATTATCTTAAGCAAAATTCATATTATTGTTATCATCAAAACTAAGATAATTGATAAGAACAAATCTTGTTCTAACAATCTCCCCCTTTTTGATGATGACAAAAACATATATATATGATATGAATTTGCGATCAGAAAGAGTAGACGGCAAAAGACAAATTACACAGCTATAGCATAAGCATATGAATATGTCTCCCCCTGAGATTAACAATCTCCCCCTGAGATAAATAATCTCCCCCTGAAATAAATACTCGAAGAACTTTGATAAAAGACTTCCCTGATTATTTCGGTAGAGACGATCATATAAGCTTCTGCCTTCAGAGAATTCATAGCTTCTGACTTCTGCTTCCATTGGACAGCTTCAGAACTTGAATTTCTTTGATCTTCAGAACATTCACAGCTTCTGACTTCTGCTTCCATTCAGGACAGCTTCAGAACTTGAATTACTGGATCTTTTTGAACATTCACATCTTCTGATTTCTGCTTCCCTCGGATAGCTTCAGAACTTTGAATGTCTATCAACATCACTTCATGCTAGATTTGTATCAGAACATCGTTGAATGTACCAGAGCATCATCTGAGCATCTCTACATCCTGAAATGTTACAGAACAAAAACTAAACGACAAAAGTCAGCATGAACGAGTTAGAACATAAAATGTATATTCAAATACATGATATGTATCAGAGCCAAATGTATCAGAGCATTTAGGCTAAAAACATGTATCAGAGCAAATAATGTATCAGAGCCATAACATTATATGTATCAGGGCAAATAGAATTTTGTCATAACAGGATAGACAATGATATTCAAATTCTATTATCAGTGTTTCTGATTCATTCTTCTTTCTTGCTTCTGATCTCTGAAGCTTGACAGCACTCAGCTTGCTTCAGTTTCCATGGTTTTGCTTCTAGTGTTTGCTTTGAAGATTCACTTCACTTCTCTGTACCTGCAAAACACTTAAACCATATAGAACTTGCAGTTCTTGTTAGTGAATGTGTGGGAGCCTTTACCCAGCAACTGATAGATTTAATCAAATCATTTATCATTTATCTTTCTCCCCCTTTTTGTCATAACATCAAAAAGAATATATAAAAAAATTCAGATGTATAAAACGACAAAAGAAAACATTTACTGGAATGTAAAACACAAAGAAACTTTTTCATTGATCAGCAAAAGAGGATTACAAGAAGAATGCAGGAAAACAGATGCAACAAGGAAAGGAAACTACAAAGACCAAAAGACTAAGATCCTAGCCTACGCAAAATCCGCGCCAGAACATCATGAATCCCGTCAGTGCTTGTAGCTTGCCTTGTCATGAAGGAACGAAACTCAGCATTGGCTGCTTCTTGCGCGTCCAAACGAGAAGCCAGCATAGCTTGATTCTGATGAAGAGTTTCCAAGGTCTCCATCAGAGCTGAGGTTTCACCAGAAAAAGAAGCACCAGTATTTCTGCCCAGAGGGACAGCAATCTCAGCAGGGTGATCTTCTGGAAGATCTTCAGCTTGTGCATCTCCCATTTCCTCATCTGAGTCTGACTCAGAAGGAGCCTTGGCATATTCTGGTTCAGGCAGCTCAGAAGTTCCATCTTCCAATGCTTGAAGAATAGCTGCTAGGTTTGTTGGAGGAGTAGGACCAGCAACATCAGCACGATAAACCACTACTGGAAAGACCATGTGAGGTGCTTTTTCAGAAGGGTTCATTCTGAACCAGTTGAACAGCCACTGAAAATCTCCAGTCAGCACAGGAAACCAGAGCACAGAAGATCGGGGTTTCCATACCACGATATCTCTGCAGAGATTTTCTTCTTCCAACTCATCTGCAGGTATCTTCTCTTCAAGAACACTTCTGTTCCTGATGAGACAGTGGTGGCTGCTCTCACCAACTTCCAACCGGAGACCACGAACACCAGGAGCTTCAGACATAATCCTTCTCTGAGTGTCTGTAGCCTTCTCCAGAAAATCCTGACGAAAGGTATTCCAGAGGTTGTTTGTAGCATACTCATCCAGATGATTAAGGTGAGCAGCACCAAGAATCTCCAACCAGCCATTTACATCAGCATGTAAAAGCTCCAGATATGTTGGAGTGGTAGGGGTTGGAGGGTTGACAGTGAACCTTGCGTCGGGAAGAACAACACTATAGGGATTGGGTGTTCTGGTGGGAAAAGGATATGAGAGGGATGAAGAAATATCTGATGGAAGGGTTAAAGGAGAGGAGATATCAGATGGTGAAGAAGGTGGTTCCGAGAGGATGAATGAGGAGGAAGAGGTGGTGGAGGTCTTTGAAGAGGGAGGTGATTGACGGGAACCGTCAAAGGGTTGATACACTTTGAGAGGGTCATAGGAGATCCTAACTCTTTTAGATTTGGTTTTTGGTTCAGCAGATGCTTTTCTCTTTTGTTTCCTATCATTGTCTTGATTTCCAGAGTTTGACGATGGATTCATGATGAATTTTCAGATATTGGAAACTGCTAGGGTTAATGATATGAAAAATAGAGAGATGAAAAAGAAACCAAATGCAGAGAGAGAGAAATATGAGAGGGAAAAGAAACGTTTGAAGAGTATATAAAAAAACTGAAAGAGAGTAAATGATGAAAAGCATTTAATGTTACGTGACATGAGGAGAGATAATAATGACAAAAGACGTGATTTGCACAGTTACCTAAGTAGACGTCCCCTCAACTGCACGCACGCTTGTCCAGGAATAGTGAACACGTGTTTACCATCTGGATAGCCAGTTACAGCTGTTTTGCTTTAAAGAGAGATTCTGAATCAACTTAGACACTGAAACGTTAGTAATAACTGAATCACAATTTCTAATTGATTTCTATCAGAACTTCTTAACAAAAATTTCATATCAAAGGATACTCATACGTAAGAATTTCTCATCTTCTCATTCTGAGCTTGTTTCTGAAGACCCAATTTGTACCAATTATATTGAATCCAACTGGTCTAGGAACAAAATCCCAAACATCATTCCTTGTAAACTGATTTAGTTCTTCTTGCATAGCAATTATCCAGTCTGGATCTTCTAGAGCATGATCAACAGAAGTTGGCTCGATCAAAGATACAAGACCTAATTGACAGTCTGCATTGTTTCTAAGGAATGCTCTTGTTCTGATTGGATCATCCTTCTTTCCAAGAATGACATCTTCTGAATGACCAGAGATGAGTCTGGATGATCTTCTGACAGATGGTTCTTCAGAAATACTTAGATCCTCCAGAGAAGCTGATACTTGATCTTCAGATCCATTGCTTCTGAGAAGCTCTGCTTCTGATGCTTTGCTTCTTGGTTCTACTGCTTCTGATATATCAATATCAAAATCTGCAAAATTATCAACTTGCTTTGGTTTTTCAGAACCAAGCTTATCATCAAACCTGATATTGATTGATTCTTCTACAACCAATGTTTCAGTATTGTATACTATGTAGCCTTTTGAGCGTTCAGAATATCCAAGAAGGAAACACTTTTGAGCTTTGGAATCAAACTTACCAAGATAATCTTTAGTGTTCAGAATAAAGCATACACATCCAAAAGGATGGAAATATGAAATGTTAGGCTTTTTATTCTTCCACAATTCATAGGGAGTCTTATTAAGAATAGGTCTGATAGAGATTCTATTCTGAATATAACATGCAGTGTTTATTGCTTCTGCCCAGAAATGCTTAGCCATATTGGTTTCATTGATCATGGTTCTGGCCATTTCTTGAAGAGTCCTATTCTTTCGTTCTACAACCCCATTTTGCTGTGGAGTTCTAGGACAAGAGAAATCATGGGCAATGCCATTTTCTTTGAAGAATTCTTCAAAGGGTCTGTTCTCAAATTCACCACCATGATCACTTCTGACCTTTATGATTTTACACTCTTTTTCAGATTGAATCTGAATGCAGAAATCAAAGAACACTGAATGAGTCTCATCCTTGTGTTTCAAGAATTTTACCCATGTCCAGCGGCTATAATCATCTACGATGACTAATCCATATTTCTTTCCTCTGACAGATGCTGTTTTGACTGGGCCAAACAGATCAATGTGCAAGAGTTCTAATGGCCTTGAGGTAGAAACAACATTCTTAGACTTGAATGCAGGTTTGGAGAACTTGCCCTTCTGACATGCTTCACAAAGAGCATCTGATTGGAATTTCAAATTAGGGAGTCCTCTGACAAGATTCAGTTTGTTAATCTGAGAGATCTTTCTCAAACTAGCATGACCTAATCTTCTGTGCCAGACCCACTACTCTTCAGAAACAGACATAAGACAAGTCACCTTCTGACTCATAAGATCTTGCAGATCTGTCTTATAAATGTTGTTCTTCCTCTTGCCTGTAAATAGGATTGAGCCATCCTTCTGATTTACAGCCTTGCAAGACTTTTGATTGAAGATTATATCATAACCATTGTCACTTAATTGACTGATAGATAAGAGGTTATGAGTTAATCCTTCTACAAGAAGTACATTAGAAATGGAAGGAGAGTTACCAGACTTTATAGTTCCAGAGCCAATTATCTTGCCCTTCTGATCTCCTCCGAACTTGACTTCTCCTCCAGATTTAAGCACCAGGTCTTGGAACATAGACCTTCTTCCTGTCATGTGTCGCGAGCATCCAGAGTCCAGGTACCATGACATGTTGTGCTTTGTCCTTCTTGCAGCCAAGGATATCTGCAATAGGAATAATCTTATCCTTAGGTACCCACATCTTTTTGGGTCCTTTCTTGTTAGATTTTCTCAAGTTCTGATTGAACTTGGGTTTAACATTGTAAGCAATAGGAGGAACAGCATGATAATTCTTAATGTGAGTTTCATGATATTTCCTAGGTTGTGTCACATGCTTCTTAGTGTGTGTTATGTGAAAATTTTGTGCATGTGAGGTGTGCCTAATATCATGAGAGTGGCCATACTTGAACTGATCATACAATGGCTTGTATGTAATTTTCATTTCATCAACAGGTTCAAGTTTGTATGGGGTTTCACCCTCATAACCAATGCCAACTCTTTTGTTTCCAGACACAGCATATATCATAGAAGCTAGCTGACTTCTGCCAATACTTCTAGATAAGAACTTTCTGAAACTTAAATCATATTCTTTCAGAATATGGTTCAGACTAGGAGTGGATTTTTCTGAATCAGAAGGAGATCCAACATTATTGGATAATTTTAAAAGTTTTTCTTTTAATTCAGAATTCTCCAACTCAAGCTTCTTTGTTTCAAATTCAAATTGCTTTTTCAGCTTTTTGTATTTGAGACTAATCTGAGACTTGAGTTCCAGAAGTTCAGTTAGACCGGAAACTAACTCATCTCTAGTAAGTTCAGAAAATACCTCTTCAGAATCTGATTCTGATGTAGATTCTGATCCGTCATCTTCTGTCGCCATCAGCGCACAGTTGGCCTGCTCATCTTCTGAATCATCTTCTGACTCATCCCAGGTTGCCATAAGACCTTTCTTCTTATGAAACTTTTTCTTGGGACTTTCCTTTTGAAGATTTGGACATTCATTCTTGTAGTGTCCAGGCTCATTGCATTCATAGCACATGACCTTCTTCTTGTCAAATCTTCTTTCATCAGAAGATTCTCCACGTTCAAATTTCCTTGAACTTCTGAAGCCTCTGAACTTCCTTTGCTTGGTCTTCCAGAGTTGATTTAGCCTTTTGGAAATCATGGACAGTTCATCTTCTTCTTCAGATTCTGATTCTTCAGGATCTTCTTCTCTGGCCTGAAAAGCGTTAGTGCATTTCTTGATATTTGATTTTAATGCAATAGACTTACCTTTCTTTTGAGGCTCATTTGCGTCCAGCTCTATTTCATGACTTCTCAAGGCGCTGATAAGCTCTTCCAGAGAAACTTCATTCAGATTCTTTGCAATCTTGAATGCAGTCACCATAGGACCCCATCTTCTGGGTAAGCTTCTGATGATCTTCTTCACATGATCAGCCTTGGTGTATCCTTTGTCAAGAACTCTCAATCCAGCAGTAAGAGTTTGAAATCTCGAAAACATCTTTTCAATGTCTTCATCATCCTCCATCTTGAAGGCTTCATACTTCTGGATTAAGGCAAGAGCTTTTGTCTCCTTGACTTGAGCATTTCCTTCATGAGTCATTTTCAAGGACTCATATATGTCATAGGCCGTTTCCCTGTTAGATATCTTCTCATACTCAGCGTGAGAGATAGCATTCAGCAAAACAGTTCTACATTTATGATGATTCCTGAAAAGCTTCTTTTGATCATCATTCATTTCTTGCCTTGACAGCTTTACGCCTCTGGCATTTACAGGATGTTTGTAACCATCCATCAGAAGATCCCATAGATCACCATCTAGACCCAGAAAGTAACTTTCCAGTTTATCTTTCCAGTATTCAAAGTTTTCACCATCAAATACCGGCGGTCTAGTATAACCATTGTTACCGTTGTATTGCTCAGCAGAGCCAGATGTAGATGCAGGTGTAGGTATAGTCCTTTCACTTTCATCAACCATCTTTTAAATGAAGCGTTTTTCTCTTCCTGAATCTTTTCTAAACACGGTTAAGTGCTTGCACCTTAGAACCGGCGCTCTGATGCCAATTGAAGGATAGAAAAACACTTAGAAAGGGGGGGATTGAATAAGTGTGACTTTAAATCTTGGACGATAAAAATAAATGCACAAATATTTTTATCCTGGTTCGCTGTTAACGAAGCTACTCCAGTCCACCCCCGCAGAGATGATTTACCTCAACTGAGGATTTAATCCACTAATCGCACGGATTACAATGGTTTTCCACTTAGCCGCAACTAAGTCTTCCAGAGTCTTCTGATCACAACCTGATCACTCCAGGAACAACTGCTTAGTTCACTCCTAAGACTTTTTCTAGAGTCTACTGATCAACACGATCACTCTAGGCTTAGTTCACTCCTAAGACTTTCTGCTCAGCCAACTGCTAAGACTTCCTCTAGAGTATTCTGATCAACCTGATCACTCTAGTTACAAACTGCTCAGCCAACTGCCAAGACTTCCTAGAGTATACTGATCAACCGACCACTCTAGTTCCTTACAACTTAATGTAATCAATTCAAGAGTTTACAAATGCTTCTTAAAAGCGATAATCACAACTGTGATATTTCTCTTACAATTTAAGCTTAATCTCACTAAGATATTACAACAGCAATGTAGTGAGCTTTGATGAAGATGAAGATTCTGAGTTTAGATTTGAACAGCGTTTCAGCAAGTTTGATATAAGTTGATTTTGTGCAGAATCGTTAACCTTGCTTCTCATCAGAACTTCATATTTATAGGCGTTGAGAAGATGACCGTTGAATGCATTTAATGCTTTGCGTGTTCCGTACAGCTTTGCATTTAATGTTATACGCTTTTGTCAACTACCTCGAGCCTTGTTCACGCTGTGTCTACTGACGTAGCCTTTAGTAGCTTTAACGTTCCTTTTGTCAGTCAGCGTAGTCTGCCACGTGTACTTCCTTCTGATCTGATGTTTGTGAATACGACGTTTGAATATCATCAGAGTCAAACAGCTTGGTGCACAGCATCTTCTGATCTTCTGACCTTGAAGTGCTTCTGAGCGTGATACCATCTTCTGATTTTCAGTGCTTCTGATCTCATGTTCTTCTGATGCTTCCATAGACCCATGTTCTGATTCTGCTTCGACCATCTTCTGATGTCTTGCCAGACCATGTTCTGATGTTGCACGCTGAACCATTTGAGACACATCTTCTGAGCGCTGAATTATGCGTACTCTTTATATATATTTCCTGAAAGGGAAATTGCATTGGATTAGAGTACCATATTATCTTAAGCAAAATTCATATTATTGTTATCATCAAAACTAAGATAATTGATAAGAACAAATCTTGTTCTAACAATATATATATATATATATATATAAATAAGATAAATTTATGTAATTAAAAATAAAATAAAAAAAATTGAAAACTTAGTTGTTTGATCCTGTGTGGCTGGTGTATGCGTTCCATGGTACACCTGCTTGTTGGCATGCGTTGGATTGGGAGAGGCAATGATCTGATGGCCAGGGACTGGGGGTGTATTGTGATCATGGTGAGAGCGCTAGCACCTGATCCATATGCAAATTTAGACAAGGAATTGAGCACAAAAATACTACAAGAGGCAGGGATCGAACACCTGCCAATGCGATGTAAAGCCTTGACACTCGCGTCTCTTCCACTGCGTCACGCCTTTTGTGCTGTTAAAGAGATTACTCAATATGATAATATATAAAAAACAAACGAAACAAAAAAAAAAGAAAGAGCGCATATGTCGTCTTCTTCGTTGGGACGATTCAGGAAAAGGCCACACTTTTGGCTACAGTCCCAAAGCGTTGCTATAGACCTGCAAAACGTCAAGCGTGAAAATACCAATAATAAATTCAATCTCGGGGCATAGACCGATTGGAAATTGCTCCCTGAGTCCAACGGTACCCTCAGTTTCCTTTAATTTTGGCTAAATCTCAAAACCCCAAATTGGAGCTTGTGTAACCTAACAATGGTGTATCATATAATCTGCAATCAAAATCGAATTAAACGGCACATATAGCTTTCAAACAAGATTCTAAACACAACCATGGATTCACATATGATTTATGATGCGTATTTGATCCGA
Organism: Vicia villosa; assembly: GCF_029867415.1. Taxonomy (NCBI): domain Eukaryota; kingdom Viridiplantae; phylum Streptophyta; class Magnoliopsida; order Fabales; family Fabaceae; genus Vicia; species Vicia villosa. Next base: position 37,980 of record NW_026706655.1, on the reverse strand, counting down.
ATCGAAAACAAAAAAATGATACAAACCGTAAGGCACCTGGGAGTGGTTCCGACGGTTTTGATCGTGAGCGACGATGGGAATAGCTTCAGTAAGTCCTCAGGAATGTATTAAGATTCACAAATCTCCTTGAATTGTCCCCTATCTCTGAATTTGATCTCTCACTTTTTCTTGAACTTTCAAGAGCTACACTATGGCTTTTGGCTGCACAGTTTTCGTCCAAAACCCCTCCTTTGCTTCTGAATATCTTTATGCATTTATAGGGATGCATTAGGTCATCAAAATTGATGCAAATCTTTGCAATTGGTATGATTGAGTATGAAATCTTTTTGATTGAATTTTGATTGAAACCTTGCTAAATTGATACCAAATTTAGCCAATTATCCTTTGAATGAAATCCAATAGATTTGCTTTGATTTTTGGTGAGATTTTAAATCATATTTGGAACCAAATAAGATCTTTGAATATTTCTAATATTTTTATTCAATTTAAATTGAATTTAAATGATTAAATTCAAAATAAAATAAATAATAAATACCAAAAAAGGATTGAATGGACCATGAGTCGTGGATGGCATCATGGAACAAGTTTGGATCACAAAACTTGGGCCTCTTTGTAAAAATATTCATTTTGACCCTTTTTTCTTCACATTTTTTCTTCAAAATGGTCCAACTTTGACAGGACCTATCTCCCTCAATTTTTGAGGTATGAAGGAGATCTAGGACTTTTTAGAAACCTTAAAGAGTCCTCTAACCAGTGTTTTTGGTCTCATATCAAAATTATTTTCCATGCTCCTTGTGTGTCCTTTTGAAAAAAGTGACTTTTTGTTGACTTTTGAAAAGGACCTATAATATTTTGGTCCATATCTCCCAAATGAAGCATTTTTAGACTTGGCATGTGAGAGACAAAATTGTAGAGAATTAAATTTCCTTCAAAATGAGCTTTGGATGGAAAATTTCTGATGTTCCATGTAGGAGTTATGGCTGGTCAAAGTTCAGTTGGCTTTCTCCTATAAAAACCCTAATTTGTAAACTTTTTGATTTGTTGATTTTTGATCTTTCCTTGATGAACCATGATCAATAATTGATCAAATGGTGAATGATACTTCAATATGAGGATCTTGATAAAAAATCAGGAGTTTTGACTTTACTTTGACCACAGTTGACTTTTAGGTTAACTTAGTCGACTGTTGACTTTCTGAACATTTAAGTGACCATTCCATTGAATTGAAACTTGAAACTTGTCATAGAGATAGTGTGAGATATATTGAGCCACATGAGATGCCTTGGAGCCATTGATTCATTGATTTTCCTTTGAGTAGACCAAACCCTAGTTTCAGAGCCTTGCATCGGAGAGTGTGTCTTGGAACTTTGTATATTGATTTGAATTTGAATAGGAGAAATAGTATGGGCAAATTTTGGGGTATGACACTCATCCTAACCAAAGCTAATGCTCCTTGTACAAAAAAATGCAATGAAACAAGTTTCGGATATGCATATCTGAAATGACATTTTTTTCCAATTGTGTATCTTAGCCTTACTAAAATTGGCGTATCCATTACGCCACATTCAGTTCCGTAAGAATTCTGAATTATCCAATATTAAACTAGTTCATTTCCAACTTTTTTTAGTTCCACAACCTATAACAAGCACGACATGGATTAATACTAGTTCTGGGTCAAAGACAGATGCAAGACGAGGTCCACGATATATCACATCCTGTTATTATAAAAAATAAAGATTGAATGAAATAACAAATTGAATTTTCATTAAAACATATATTGCATGTATTTTTTACCCCAGATATGTTATTCATTTCATCATTCCAATCGACATCCACGATTACAGGTCCATAATGTCCATAATGATATACATCATGCTCCATATTCTTCCTTAGGACCGGTATAACTGTCTCAATTCTCATCTTAACCTACAAACATAATTTAAACTAAAAATCATTAACTACATACATATAAAAATGTTGAAAGTGTAACTAAATTAGAAAGCATAGAAAATATCTTTACCTGGCGCTCATTTAAAGGTACAGATTGTTGAAGTATTTCCAAGGATGGAGAGTCTATTTCCAATACACAACCATGATCTCTTATCCAGGATAAACCACGTCAATGTTACAGCCACCATCATCCTCCTCATCATCACCTGCCATTACTCGATTCAGATAAACTAAATTGTTCCAAATATCTTGAGGGAAAAGCAACACTCTTTGTCCAAAATCTGGATGGCGGTGATATAGAAATTCGACTGCCGCACATGATGCAAAAGCAAAACAATAGTCTGCACGGTTGAATATAGTACAACTTTATTTCAAATTAAAGATAAGTATATATCAATAAAAAAAATTAAATTTGGCACGGAAAACTACCTCCTTTCCCTTGATTTTTAACTGGTTTTAAATCACCACTAATTCTCCAATCCCAAAATCTTGTTACGGTATGAGTATGCATTTTGGAACTAATTTGAAATCTCATGCAATAAAAAGTGAATCAGCCAAAGAAAATATACAAAGTTTTATTCCTATTTTAAAGATAAGTAAACAATACATGAAAAGAAAAATTTTAGAGAGACAACTGAGAATTGTTGAATTCTCATTGTAATAAGGTGAACTGACTTTTATAATCGAAATGTGCGGTAAAGCAAGAGTCGCCACCGACTTTTATTTTAACCAAACAAGTTGGAAAGGCTAAAAGAACAGGAAAAACCTTTTAAATAAAATAGGGTTCGGGGGGTAATTATGCAAAGGGAAGGTGTAAGGCACCCTTTGCATCCATGGTTTTCCATGGGCTCTTAATTGCTTTGCTCTTTGTTTTCAGAAATGTAGAAGAAAAGAATATGGACTTTAGCTCGTAAATGAGCGTAGCCCTTTTGAAGATTTATGAGAAAGAATATGAAAAAACAGTTTTAGCCAGAGCAAGGCAATTAGGAGCAATTACCTTAAACTTAGATGATAGGTTTCTTTTAGCCTTTCAGGATGAAAGGGTCTATCCATGCCATGAGAGGGCAGGAAGCCTTTCGTTCGGATGTAAACGGGTCATCGCATTATCGTTCGCCATAAGACTGACCCATGCCATAGAGAGGCAGGTAGTCTAAGGAAAGGATCAGAATAGCCTTTCGTTTAGGCAACCAGAGGATACCTCAGCCTTTTCGTAGGCAACTTTCGAGGGTCGGAGTCATATTCGTGTACCGACAGCAGCATCATTAGGGACTTATGACTTTTATTTGTATCGAGGCAGCATGGCTGAGGTATCCTCGTATTCGAGGGACATGGCTATTCTGCAAAAAACACAAGGCAACAAGGCAACAGCCAACAGGCAACAGGCAACAGAGAGGTTACCTCAAAAGCGTGTGTGGGTGCAACAATCATGTGATTATATTCAGTTATATTATCTTATAAATTAGTGATTCTAAGTTAATTAGAACCTTGCACTCCCTATAATTACTAACCACAATAACTAATATTAACAATAATAATGGGGGAAGGGAAATTGCAACCAGCGGAGGAGAGGGGAATTGAAACCAACGGGATGATAAATAACAATTAAAAACAGAAGATATTAGAGTTTAGGGTTTAGGGTTACCGACTATTCGACGCTTTGGCAATGTGCAAACCCTGAAAAGGCGGGAAAAATAAGAAGGCAAAATAGAGTGAGTGCATTATCGGTTCGGAGGCAAACAAAGCTAAACCTAAAAAATAAAGAGATAAAGAAATTAAAATAAATAAATAAATGAATAAGCACTTAGCTTTTAAATTTGATCTGATATGGTTGGCGGTCGGAGGAAGCCTCGGGGTCAACCCTGAAAATGGCAAGGCAAGGGCAGAAGAAGGAGTGAATGTATGCATAATTCAAAAAATATAAATGGTAAACACTAAAATCAAAAGGAAACAAAATAGACTTTAAAAATAAAAGAATTGAATACTTAGCTTCGTATTTGAAGTGGCACGTAGTCGGAGTGTATTTGAAGAGTCAACCCTGAAAAGGCACAGAAAAAGAAATATTCAGTGTATGGAATGATCTTCGCAAACCCTGATTAGGGTACGAATTGAATAAGAAAATACGGACGATTTAATTAATTATTGGTCTCGCAACCTAATTAATTAAATCGGGAAGAGAAAATCAAATCGAGCACAAAGATATTTTTTAGGATTTTTTAGAGTTAGAATAAAATAAATACGAATTTTTGAATGAGTATAAATAATTAAATATAATCTAAATAAAAGAAAATAATTTAAATAACATATATATGTAAAAAAAATAAAATAAAAGATAAATATTATATAAATAATTAAGACAAAATAACAATTATTACTATACAAAAAGGTTTTTCTTTTGAAAATATATATAATAGTTTAAATATAATAAAGAAAAAGAAAAAGATTAATAACAATATATATATATATATATATATATATATATATATATATATATATATATATATATATATATATATATATATATATATATATATATATATATATATAATAAATAAGATAAATTTATGTAATTAAAAATAAAATAAAAAAAATTGAAAACTTAGTTGTTTGATCCTGTGTGGCTGGTGTATGCGTTCCATGGTACACCTGCTTGTTGGCATGCGTTGGATTGGGAGAGGCAATGATCTGATGGCCAGGGACTGGGGGTGTATTGTGATCATGGTGAGAGCGCTAGCACCTGATCCATATGCAAATTTAGACAAGGAATTGAGCACAAAAATACTACAAGAGGCAGGGATCGAACACCTGCCAATGCGATGTAAAGCCTTGACACTCGCGTCTCTTCCACTGCGTCACGCCTTTTGTGCTGTTAAAGAGATTACTCAATATGATAATATATAAAAAACAAACGAAACAAAAAAAAAGAAAGAGCGCGTATGTCGTCTTCTTCGTTGGGACGATTCAGGAAAAGGCCACACTTTTGGCTACAGTCCCAAAGCGTTGCTATAGACCTGCAAAACGTCAAGCGTGAAAATACCAATAATAAATTCAATCTCGGGGCATAGACCGATTGGAAATTGCTCCCTGAGTCCAACGGTACCCTCAGTTTCCTTTAATTTTGGCTAAATCTCAAAACCCCAAATTGGAGCTTGTGTAACCTAACAATGGTGTATCATATAATCTGCAATCAAAATCGAATTAAACGGCACAGATAGCTTTCAAACAAGATTCTAAACACAACCATGGATTCACATATGATTTATGATGCGTATTTGATCCGAATCGAAAACAAAAAAATGATACAAACCGTAAGGCACCTGGGAGTGGTTCCGACGGTTTTGATCGTGAGCAACGATGGGAATAGCTTCAGTAAGTCCTCAGGAATGTATTAAGATTCACAAATCTCCTTGAATTGTCCCCTATCTCTGAATTTGATCTCTCACTTTTTCTTGAACTTTCAAGAGCTACACTATGGCTTTTGGCTGCACAGTTTTCGTCCAAAACCCCTCCTTTGCTTCTGAATATCTTTATGCATTTATAGGGATGCATTAGGTCATCAAAATTGATGCAAATCTTTGCAATTGGTATGATTGAGTATGAAATCTTTTTGATTGAATTTTGATTGAAACCTTGCTAAATTGATACCAAATTTAGCCAATTATCCTTTGAATGAAATCCAATAGATTTGCTTTGATTTTTGGTGAGATTTTAAATCATATTTGGAACCAAATAAGATCTTTGAATATTTCTAATATTTTTATTCAATTTAAATTGAATTTAAATGATTAAATTCAAAATAAAATAAATAATAAATACCAAAAAAGGATTGAATGGACCATGAGTCGTGGATGGCATCATGGAACAAGTTTGGATCACAAAACTTGGGCCTCTTTGTAAAAATATTCATTTTGACCCTTTTTTCTTCACATTTTTTCTTCAAAATGGTCCAACTTTGACAGGACCTATCTCCCTCAATTTTTGAGGTATGAAGGAGATCTAGGACTTTTTAGAAACCTTAAAGAGTCCTCTAACCAGTGTTTTTGGTCTCATATCAAAATTATTTTCCATGCTCCTTGTGTGTCCTTTTGAAAAAAGTGACTTTTTGTTGACTTTTGAAAAGGACCTATAATATTTTGGTCCATATCTCCCAAATGAAGCATTTTTAGACTTGGCATGTGAGAGACAAAATTGTAGAGAATTAAATTTCCTTCAAAATGAGCTTTGGATGGAAAATTTCTGATGTTCCATGTAGGAGTTATGGCTGGTCAAAGTTCAGTTGGCTTTCTCTTATAAAAACCCTAATTTGTAAACTTTTTGATTTGTTGATTTTTGATCTTTCCTTGATGAACCATGATCAATAATTGATCAAATGGTGAATGATACTTCAATATGAGGATCTTGATAAAAAATCAGGAGTTTTGACTTTACTTTGACCACAGTTGACTTTTAGGTTAACTTAGTCGACTGTTGACTTTCTGAACATTTAAGTGACCATTCCATTGAATTGAAACTTGAAACTTGTCATAGAGATAGTGTGAGATATATTGAGCCACATGAGATGCCTTGGAGCCATTGATTCATTGATTTTCCTTTGAGTAGACCAAACCCTAGTTTCAGAGCCTTGCATCGGAGAGTGTGTCTTGGAACTTTGTATATTGATTTGAATTTGAATAGGAGAAATAGTATGGGCAAATTTTGGGGTATGACACTCATCCTAACCAAAGCTAATGCTCCTTGTACAAAAAAATGCAATGAAACAAGTTTCGGATATGCATATCTGAAATGACATTTTTTTCCAATTGTGTATCTTAGCCTTACTAAAATTGGCGTATCCATTACGCCACATTCAGTTCCGTAAGAATTCTGAATTATCCAATATTAAACTAGTTCATTTCCAACTTTTTTTTAGTTCCACAACCTATAACAAGCACGACATGGATTAATACTACTTCTAGGTCAAAGGCGGCGGATGCAAGACGAGGTCCACAATATATCACATCCTGTTATTATAAAAAATAAAGATTGAATAAAATAATAAATTGAATTTTCTTTAAAACATATATTGCATGTATTTTTTACCCCAATTATGTTATTCATTTCATCAATCCAATCGACATCCACGGTTATAGGACCCTAATGATATACATCATGCTCCATATTCTTTCTTAGGACTGGTATAACTGTCTCAATTCTCATCTTAACCTAGAAACATAATTTAAGTATATTTAAACTAAAAATCATTAGCTACAAACATATAAAAATGTTGAAAGTGTAACTAAATTAGAAAGCATAGAAAATATCTTTACCTGGCGCTCATTTAATGGTACATGTTGTTGAAGTATTTCCAAGGATGGAGAGTCTACTTCCAATACACAGCCATGATCTCTTATCCAGGATAAAGCCACGTCAATGTTACGGCCACCATCATCCTCTTCCTCATCATCCCCTGCCATTACTCGATTAATATAAACTAAATTGTTCCAAATATCTTGAGGGGAAAGCAACAGTCTTTGTCTAAAATCTAGGTGGCGGTGATATAGAAATTCGACTGCCGCACATGATGCAAAAGCAAAACAAGAGTCTGCACTGTTGAATATAGTTCAACTTTATTTCAAATTAAAGATAAGTATATATCAATAAAAAATTAAATTTGGCACGGAAAACTACCTCCTTTCTTTTGATTTTTAACTAGTTTTAAATCACCACTAATTCTCCAATCCCGGAATCTTGTTACGGTATGAGTATGCATTTTGGAACTAAATCTGAAATCTCATGCAATAAAAAGTGAATCAGCCAAAGAAAATATACAAAGTTTTATTCCTATTTTAAAGAGAAGTAAACAATACATAAAAAGAAAAAATTTAGAGAGGCAACTGAGAATTGTTGAATTCTCATCCTAACCAAAGCTAATGCTCCTTGTACAAAAAATTGCAATGAAATACGACCTAAAAATGTTTTTCCGTTCTGTTTTATCCTCGCAAATTTCCCAAATTATACCTTTGAAGGTGTTATGGATATACATTACTGAAATAATTTATGTTTGAATTGAAATTTAGTTCCTCCGAAGATACATCTTCGAAATCTAAAAGTATTACAGTATTTTTGTGCAGTGCGTTAGAAGATTCTAGGGTGCATTAAAAAATTCTATTATAATACCCGGTATTAATATTTCCTAAAACTCTATTACTCTTTATAAAGTGGAGGACTTTTGGAATTATATTAATATTAACCATATATTTAGTGACATTGAGAAACAAAACTAAGTGTATGTGTATTAAGGGAATTAAAATATTTTCCTCTCTTAAATAAAAGTTAGGGCATTGTTTGGATATTCATGTCACTAACTTTGGAACAAAAACCAGAATTTTAGTAGTAGAAGAAGAAGGAAAACGTGGAAAGGGAGAGGAAGAGGAGAAAGTCTCCAACTTGGTCCAAGCTCCCTACTTGCATGCACAAGAATCTGTCCAAGCTTTGATCCTGTCATAATCTTCATCTTGCTCTCAGCTCCATCATCATCATCATCTTCAGCTTTAAGGTGAGTCCCTAGTTAGGAACCATGGGGTTTTGCATGTGGGAATTTAATTGGGGTTTAGGGATTGTGAGTAAATTAGGAATCAATGATGCTAACTATGTTTATTCTGCTATAATCCTTTCATGTTGATGTTCCTAAATGTGTTTATATGATGCAATTTCGTTGGGACTGCATTGAGAGTGCAGGGAATCAATTATAGGATGTTTGGGACTGGTTTAGAGCTCTTAGAACGCAGAAAGTTGATTATGCTTCAGGGTAATCGGTTACTGGCATTTGGGTAACCGGTTACCTAGTGTAAATTTGTGTGGCTGGGCATTTTTCATGCCAGTAATCGGTTACTGGTCCCAGAGTAACCGATTACCCTGGGTGCAAAAGGGAAAAATCAGCAATCTTTAAAAATTCGTAACTCTCGTTTCGTGTCCGTTTGACGCGTGCCATATACCGTTAGAAAGCTAATAAAGTGTACTATCTAGGAAAATTAGCCTTGATGTTTAAATAATATTTCTCGATATATATGACCCAGCTTCAGTTAAGTGCGACACTGATAGCATGTGGATTATATATAAGTTAGACTGAATTTACTTCATTATTCTTAACTGCTATGTTATGCCATTATGTGTTATACACAAAATAATAAAATCTATGGACACCGTCGTTTTGGTTAAACAATTGGAATTGATTGTATTGTGTGTGATTCTTACATTATGTCATATTTCCGTATGCTTGAGTCGAAGTGGCCGGAGGGCTAGGTTGGGATGCTACTCCGACTATGTGGTCAATGAGTCTTCTCGGACTGTGCGGTCCAATGGAATAGCACGATCATGTGTATTGCTCGATAAGGCGTGCATCTGAGCTACCGTAGCAGTGTGCTCGTGAGTGCCGTACAGGGCTTTTACTCACTTGGCGTTGACACACTTGCGTGCTCGGTATGGTGGGGTTATGTGGCCATGTAGCAAAATCAGATGATGGCTCAAATGATGCAAGGCATGCAGGGACAACAACCTCCTACTCAAGTTCCCGTTCCTCAAGCTGCAACTGGACCAGATTTTCGTGCTTTCTTCAGGATGGATCCTCCAGAGTTTGTTGGTGGTCTTGATTCTCTATTTGCTCATGACTGGTTAGCTGGTATGGAAAGAGTGTTTCAAGCTATTCAGTGTACTGAAGAAGAAAAGGTGATTTTTGCTACTCAGAAGATGAAGGGACCGACTCTTAGGTGGTGGAACACTGCATCTACTTATTTCACCACACAAGAGATTCCTAAGGATTGGCAACATTTCAAAGTAACATTCTTGGAGAAGTATTTCCCTAACAGTGTGAGGACTCAGAAGGAGCGAGAATTCTAGAACTTCAAGCAAGGCAACATGTTTGTTGCAGAATATGCAGAAAAGTTCGAGGACTTAGCTGATTATTTCCGACAAGCTGTTTATGCTCCGGATGAACTATGGAAGATTGACCAGTTCATGATGGGTTTAAGGGCCGACATTGCTCATAGTGTATCCCAAAGAGAGTTCACTACTTATGCTGGATGTTTAAGGCAATGCTATGTTGCTGAAAACAATTTGAAGAGGGTTCAAGAAGAGAGGAACCAGAACAGGACTAATTTTAGGGAGCAAGGAAGATCTACTCAACACTTGAGGCCCCGTAACCCTCCATCAAATAAGAAGCAGGTTTATGGTGACCAATCAGCTCAACCGCCTTATTGTCACAAGTGTAAGAAGAAGCATACCGGGGAGTGCAAGTACGCCTCAGTGACTTGTTTTGGATGTGGCGAGCAGGGCCACATAGCCCCACAATGTCCACAGAAGAAGATTACTGAGAAGACTGCAGGTCGTGTCTACACCTTGGATTCAAGAAAGGCAAAAGGGAACCACAATCTAATTGCGGGTACGTGTTATGTTAACAACCAACCTTTGTGTGTTTTAGTTGATTGCGGAGCTACTCATTCTTTTATCTCTACCGAGTGTGTTAACTGACTTGGTTTGGAAGTTACTCCATTACCCAATACTATGATTATTTCTTCGGCAACGGATGATACCGTGGAAGCTAGACTAATTTGTAAGGGTTGTTCGGTGTCTTTTAATGGTCGTGACTTCCCGATTGATCTAATTTGCTTACCCCTCAAGCGGCTTGATGTTATTCTGGGGATGGATTGGTTGTCTCTTAATTCAGTATATATTGGTTACAAAGAGAAGGCCATATTCATTCCTGCAGAAGAGACTTCTTCCGATGATGCAATTACCAAGTTGATAGAAGGTACGATCAGCGCGGTTAATTATCTCTTTTCTCAAGAAAGATCCTTTCTTCTAGTTCTTTCTAAGGAACCTTCTGTAAGGGGGGAATTGTCTGAGATTCCGGTGGTGTGCGAATTTCCTGATGTGTTTCCTGAGGATATCACTTCTCTTCCTCTGGAGAGGGAAGCAGAATTCCCAATTGATCTTGTTCCTGGAACTGCCCCAGTTTCTATCACTCCTTATAGGATGTCTCTTATTGAACTCAGAGAACTAAAGAGTCAGTTAGAAGAGCTTCTCGCTAAACATTTTATTCAACCCAGTGTTTCTCTATGGGGAACTCCTGTTCTTTTGGTAAAGAAGAAAGACAGAAGTATAAGCTTGTGCATCGATTATCGTCAGCTGAACAAAGTTACCATAAAGAACAAATATCCATTACCACAGATTGATGACCTCCTAGATCAGTTGAAAGGAGCCAGTGTGTTCTCGAAGATTGATCTTAGGTCAGGATACCATCAAATCCGAGTGACGAGCTCAGATGTACCTAAGACTGCATTCAGGACCCGATATGGTCATTACGAGTTTTTAGTTATGCCGTTTGGTGTGACTAATGCTCCGGCAGTTTTCATGGATTACATGAATCGAATTTTTCAACCATATCTGGACCAGTTTGTAGTGATCTTCATTGATGATATTCTTGTGTATTCTCGTACTCCCGAAGATCATGAAGAGCATTTGCGGATTGTGTTGTCTACTCTTCGAGAGAAGCAATTGTATGCCAAGTTCAGTAAGTGTGAATTTTGGCTATCCGAAGTAAGTTTCCTCGGTCACGTCATCTCAGGAGGAGGCGTGGCAGTAGATCCTTCTAAAGTAGAAGCGGTGGTGAATTGGGATCGACCAAAGAGTGTGACTGAAGTCAGAAGCTTCCTAGGTTTGGCAGGTTATTACCGGAGATTTATTATGGGTTTTGCTAAGTTAGCCTTACCGTTGACGAAGCTTACACGGAAGGAAGTTGCTTTTGAATGGAATTCCGAGTGTGAGCAGAGTTTTTAGAAACTTAAGAAGAAGCTGACTACTGCACCTGTGTTAGTGATTCCGGATCCAAACCAATCCTATGAAGTGTTCTACGACGCTTCTAAGAAAGGTTTAGGCGGAGTATTGATGCAAGATGGTCAAGTGGTAGCTTATGCGTCTCAGCAGTTGAGACCTTATGAAGAGAATTACCCGACCCACGATCTTGAGCTTGCTGCAATAGTTTTTGCACTCAAAGTGTGGCGACATTACCTGTATGGCGTTCACTTTGAGATGTTCAGTGATTGATCGGTCACCATTTTCATATAATTTGCATCATGCATTCGGTCAATATCTATCAATTTGGTAACACTTTGGTGTGAGTTTCGTAGAAAATTGTTAAGTTTTTGCTTTTTGTTTGTTTGATCTTTTTCATTGTTGGTTTTATTTATTTAGTTAAATTCTAGATGTTTTTATGCCTTTTGTTTAGTTGTGTACAAGTTGCAGGTTTGAACAAAGCATCTTGAGTGTCAAAGCATCAAGGAAGAATGAAGAGCAAGAAAAAGATGAAAAATCACAAGTCTGGGGGCAAACACGGCCGGCCGTGCTTCAGCACACGGCCCGTGTTAGAGCACAGAATCAATGCCATAGAAATTCCAGGGGACCAACACGGCCGCCCGTGTGCCTGAGCACGGCCCGTGTTGGTATTCAGCATCTGCCAATGGAAGCAACCAGGGGACCAACACGGCCCGTGTTGGTAGGCGCATTGATGATCATTATTTGGGTCTTGGGACATTCCAACTTATTCCAGGGGCACTTTTGACTTTGTACTACTAAAGGCTTGTATGGAGACTATTTAGGTTTATGTTTTAAGTTATTTTGAGACACTTTTGATCGTACGGAAGAATTCCAGAAGAGAGCGAGATAGCTTTATCAAGGTTTTGGAAGGCTAAGAGATTCAACGGTGGACACCATTGAAGATCAGAGTTCTCCTAATCTTTTGTAAATGTCTAAACTTTCTGATTGTGTTTTCTTGAATATTATGAGAGGCTAAACCCCCCAATGCCAGGGGGTGTCCCTGATTTTTATTGTAATGACTATGATCTACGCATTTCTTTAATCAAGAATTCATGTTTTGAAACTTAATTGTTTAATGAGTATTATGCTTGCTTTGTCGGACAAACAAGGTTTGATCTATGGTTAACGATTTGTAGGACTACAATTGTTAAGGTTTTTAAACAATTAGATTTTAGGGTTATCACCTAGGACTAGGGATACCGTAAGGTTATTTGAATATTCTTGATCATTGATATCTTTGGTTCACAAACCTTTGTTTCTAAGGACTTAGGCAATAGGATTGCAAACCAAAAGGTTTTCACTAAGGACTTAGGAAAACATCCTTAAGAACAAATAGTGCACTTCATGAACTTGTTGAAGAGATCTGTTGTTACAAAGTCATTGTAAGGGAAATCATACACCTACCCTAGCATTCTTCTACCTTTATACTCAGAAAATCTCATCTCTATTTTCAGTTGATTTATTTTAACCCTAATACTTTAATATAAAAACAATACCCCCATGATATTTTGTTTAATTGACTCCTTATAATAATTTGTATTTCCCACGCAATCCTCGTGATCGATACTTGGGGTAAAACCCATTATTACTACATCGGTGAAAATAGTACACTTGCTATTTTTCCGATCAAGTTTTTGGCGCCGTTGCCGGGGATTGCCAAAATATAAATTGTTAACTAGTCAATTAAAATTTTATTGCTCTGCAATTAAAATTTTATTTTTGCTGAATTTATATTTGTGTAATTTTATTTTTATTTTATTTAATTCAAACTAATCAACTCTAATCTTGTATGCGAGGTAAGGCCTCAGCTGAACTTCTTTTTGACGCAGAACCAGAAAGGCTATTGCGAGCAAGACTCCGCGAAGTTAAACGGAAAAGACTGGCTTCAAAAGAAGAATCTCCTATAGTCTCAGAATCAGAAGACGAAGAAAGAATATCTATTTCATCCGAGCAGTCAGAATCTGAGCCTGAAACTATGGCAGCTGATCCACCTCCCCCATAGAGGCTTTTAGGAGACTATGGAAGGGATAATGCCCCGCTTGGAAGAATGACCATCGTAAACCAACCGGTCAATGTGGCACACTTCCAACTCCATCCTTTAACTATCCGACAGTTGGAGAGCAAGCCGTTTGCGGGAAGAATCAATGAAGATGCAAATAAGCATCTACAAAGATTCCTCACCACAACAACATCATTGAAGATTGAAGGTCATTCTGAAGAAGCCAAGAGACTCGTGATGTTCCCATTCACTTTATCCGAAGACGCGGAAGAGTGGTTTTACTCACTTCCAGCTGGAAGCATCACAACATGGCAACAAATGGAAACGGCTTTCCTTAATGAATATTTCCCTGCATCAGTCTTTATTCGAAAAAGATATGATATTGTTAATTTCAAGCAGAAAGAAGGAGAATCACTGGGTGATGCATACAAGAGGTTCAAGAGGTGTTTGGTTGCTTGTCCTACTTATAACATGGACCCAACCGAGCAAATGCAGACTTTTGTTAGTGGTCTCCGACTCAAGACAAAACAGCTTATCGACACTGCTGCCGGTGGCTCAACTAACTTTGCAACAGCCACTGGTATCAAGAGAATCATAGAAGCGATTGCCGCTAATGAACACATTGAGTTATATGACCGCGCTATGAGTCAACCAGAAGGGAAAATTGATTTGAAGCTTGCTGATCAGGTGGTTAAAATGGAAGAACAAATTGCAGCTGAAGTAGAAAGAAGATTGAAGAAAATGAATCTCAGTGAACAGAAGGTAGCACAGGTTGAGCCAACCGCCTCAGTTATATGTGAAATATGTAGTGGACCGCATTTTGCCATGCATTGTGTGGCAACGCAGGAACAGGTGGAACAGATTCATATGTTGAGGCAAAATAATCCTTATGCCAATACATATAATCCGGGTTGGAAAAATCATCCAAATTTTGCATGGAAGGACCAACAAGGAAATTTTCAAAAGCAAGGACCAACCCAATATCAATCTCCAGCTCAATCACAACAATACAGACCTCCTCAACAACAAGTTCCCTATCAGCAGCAATTTCAACACCACCCGCAACAGTTCCAATCTCAAGCACCTCAACAATTGCAGCAACAGGTACCGAAGAAGGCAGAATGGGAGATAGCTATTGAAAAGATGGCAGCTCAAAACTCTCAATTTCAGGAAGAAACTAGGAGCAACTTGAGAAACACAGGGGCATCAATCAAGAACTTAGAGATTCAAATGAGTCAGATTGCCCAACAAATGACCAACACTCAACCACAAGGCGCTCTCCCGAGTGCCACGGTTACAAATCCCAGAGACAACAATCATGTGAACGCTGTAATTACCAGAAGCAATAAATCCAATGACAAACCGGAGAGGAATTCCGAGGATGAGGATATGTTGATTGAAGTGGATGTCGAGATTAAAGAAAATGAGGTGGTAAGAAAAGAGGTCATAGGCGAAGAAGGAGTAGTCAAAGAAAAAGTTGCTACACCTAAACTAGCTGTTAAACTTCCTTTCCCCACAAGGAATAAGAAGAAAGAACAACATGAGAAGAACTTCGAAAAGTTTTTAGAGATGTTCAAGAAACTTGAGCTAAATATCCCATTCTTAGAGGCACTGGAGCAAATGCCTACCTATGCGAAGTTCATGAAGGACATCATTTCGAAGAAGCGAACAATCAACGGTGACCCGGTTATTATAACTGAAACTTGTAGTGCTATTTTGCAGGGAATGAAGATCCCAGTTAAAAAGAGAGATCGAGGTTCGGTAACGATTCCATGCACAATTGGTGATAGGTCTTTCAAGAAAGCCTTGATCGATTTGGGGGCAAGTGTGAGTCTTATGCCTTTATCAATTTACAAAAGATTGGGGATAGGTAAAGTACAAGATACTCGTATGACACTTCAGTTTGCGGATCAATCCGTTAAAAGACCCTATGGAGTGGTAGAAGATGTGTTGGTGAAAATCGACAAGTTCGTGTTTCCGGTAGATTTTGTTATTCTAGAGATGCCCGAAGATGAAGAGATACCAATCATTTTGGGAAGACCTTTTCTGGAAACCGGGAGATGCTTGATCGACATAGAAGAGGGTACGATGACGTTGAAAGTTTATGATGAAGAATTGAAGATTGATGTGCGAAATACTATGAAGTACAAGGATGACGTTGCCACGAGTCAACACATTGAAGTAATTGAACAAATTTGTGATGAAGAAAAGTCGTTGACAACACAGAAGCTACCTTTGGAAAGAGTTCTTAGTTTATCAATCTTCGGAGAGGAAGAAATAATTGATGAAAAGGACAGCGAAGTTTTAGCCATGATGGAAACATCATTTGTCAAAAATTCTCGCCACAACCGATGGGAAGATTTAAGGCAACCATTAGTGGAAGGAAGTAAAGACGAACAAAAGAAGGGGGCTGAACTAAAGCAATTACCAGAGAACCTCAAATATGTCTTTTTAGACACTGAAAGTAAGTGCCCGGCTATCATCAGTTCTCACCTTGAATTTCTTCAAGAGGATAAGCTTGTCAAAGTCCTCAAAAAGCATAAAAGTGCTCTTGGGTGGTCAATTGAAGACTTGAAAGGAATAAGTCCAACGCTTTGCATGCACAAAATATTAATGGAAGATGATCAGAAACCGGTTGTCCAACCTCAACGACGACTAAATCCGGCAATGAAGGAAGTGGTTAGAAAGGAGGTGGTAAAACTTTTGGACGCAGGGATGATCTATCCAATATCTGACAGTTCATGGGTGAGTCCAGTGCATGAGGTGCCTAAGAAAGGCGGAACTACTGTAATCAAGAATGAGAAGAACGAGTTGATTCCCACAAGAACAGTTACAGGGTGGAGAGTCTGTATAGATTACCGGAGATTGAATCTAGCAACTAGAAAAGATCACTTCCCGTTACCTTTCATTGACCAAATGCTGGAAAGGTTAGCGGGTCATGACTATTATTGCTTCCTCGATGGCTATTCGGGGTATAATCAGATAGCTGTTGCACCAGAAGACCAAGAGAAGACCGCATTTACATGCCCTTTTGGTATTTTCGCCTACAGAAGAATGCCTTTCGGGTTATGTAATGCCCCAGCCACATTTCAGAGATGCATGCAATCCATCTTTGCAGATATGCTTGAGAAGCATATGGAAGTATTCATGGATGACTTCTCGGTTTTTCGTAAGTCTTTTGATAACTGTTTTACTAACCTTGCTCTTGTTCTTGAAAGATGCCAACAGACCAACTTAATCCTCAACTGGGAGAAATGCCATTTCATGGTACGTGAAGGTATAGTGTTGGGTCACAAAATTTCTCACAAAGGAATAGAAGTTGACCAAGCTAAGATAGAGGTAATAGCAAAACTACCTCCTCCGATGAACGAAAAAGGTATTCGAAGTTTCTTAGGCCATGCGGGTTTTTACCGTAGGTTCATAAGAGATTTCTCAAAAATTGCAAAACCATTAACTACGCTGTTGGTTAAAGACAAAGCCTTCGTTTTCGATAAAGAGTGTGCCATAGCATTTGATACTATAAAGCAAAAATTAGTGTCGGCACCAATTGTTGTAGCCCCAGATTGGTCTCTACCTTTTGAGATCATGTGTGATGCCAGTGACATTGCAGTTGGGGCGGTTCTAGGACAACGTAGAGAAAAGTTATTACATGTTATTTACTATGCAAGTCATGTGCTAAACCCTGCACAGATGAACTATGCGACTACTGAGAAAGAGTTGCTAGCGGTTGTTTATGCCTTTGACAAGTTCAGGCAATATCTGTTGGGTTCTAGAGTCATTGTTTATACTGACCATGCTGCTTTGAAGTATCTTTTTGCCAAACAGGATTCTAAACCAAGGTTGCTAAGATGGATCTTGCTCCTTCAGGAGTTTGATGTGGAGATCCGTGACAAGAAAGGGTCTGAAAACACTGTAGCCGACCACTTGTCTCGGATGTCGCCTATTGAAGAAACTGAAGATATGCGCCCAATAAAGGACGAGTTCGTTGATGAACATATCCTCGCTGTTGTTGGTGTGCCTTGGTTCGCAGACTATGCGAACTATTTGGTAGGTGGAATAATACCTGACGATTTTGACTATAACCGTAGAAAAAAATTTTTACATGATTGCAGGTTCTACTTGTGGGATGACCCATTTTTATACAAGAAGGGTCTCGATGGATTAATAAGAAGATGTGTACCCGAGGAGGAACAACGAGACGTGCTTAAAGCTTGCCACGACTCCGAATATGGAGGACATTTCAGCGGTGATAGAACAGCGGCAAAAGTCTTACAATCGGGTTTATATTGGCCCACGTTATTCAAAGACGCCCAAAGTATTGTGAAAGAATGCGACAGGTGTCAGAGAACGGGGAATATTTCAAAAAGGAATCAGATGCCTCAGAAGGGTATACTGGAGGTGGAATTGTTTGATGTGTGGGGGATTGATTTCATGGGACCTTTCCCACCATCATTTGGGAAGAACTACATTCTTGTAGCGGTGGATTACGTTTCTAAGTGGGTAGAGGCAGTAGCGTTACCCACAAATGACGCCAAGGTGGTAGTGAACTTCCTAAAGAACAATATTTTCTCAAGATTTGGGGTCCCCAAAGCACTCATAAGCGATGAAGGCACCCATTTCTTGAACAAGTTGATGGAGAATTTGCTGAAGAAGTACAATGTTAAGCACAAGATTGCAACTGCTTATCATCCTCAGACCAGTGGTCAAGTAGAGGTTTCGAACAGACAAATCAAGCAGATTCTCGAAAAGACTGTCAGTGCTTCGAGAAAGGATTGGTCTCTTAAGCTTGAAGATGCACTATGGGCATACAGAACGGCATTCAAGACGCCAATAGGTATGTCCCCGTATCAATTAGTTTATGGTAAAGCATGCCATCTACCACTCGAGCTTGAGCACAAGGCGTTTTGGGCCACCAAATTCCTTAATTATGATATTGTGAAAGCTGGAGAGTCCCGAATTCTTCAACTCCATGAATTAGAAGAATTTCGGAATCAATCCTACGAGAATGCCAAAATTTATAAAGACACAACAAAAAAATGGCATGATCAAAAGATTCAGAAGAAAGAATTTTGGGAAGGGAAACTGGTGTTGTTGTTCAACTCGAGATTGAAATTATTTCCTGGGAAATTAAAGTCAAGATGGTCGGGACCTTTTGTAGTGCACAAAGTGTTCCCTACAGGAGATATTGAGCTTAGGAACAATAACAATGGAGACACATTCAAAGTGAATGGCCATAGGTTGAAACCATACAATCCTGGACCAGGAGCCAGCACTCTCGAACACGTTCGTCTCGCATGATGAGATGATTAACCGTCGAGCCATGCGACGTTAAACGCAACGCTTCGTGGGAGGCAACCCACGGGTTTACTAATGCTTTTTATTTTGTTTTGTTAGTTTATGTATGTTTTATGCAGGAGTGAGGAGTGGCGATCACTAAAAAGAAGAATGTGCAAAGAAAGGAACGAAGAAATTAAGTGGAGAAGTGCAACAGCACACTCAAGCACGGCCGCCCGTGCTCCAGAACACGGCCCGTGCGTGTTGTGCCAGGCATCCCCATACAAAAAACAGGGGAGCAGCACGGCCGCCCTTGCTCCAGCACACGGCCCGTGCCGATCAAATTTCCCTCCTCATACAAAAACCAGAGGTGACACACGGCCACCCGTGGGTGGGCGCACGGCCCGTGTGTCTGTGCGCAGATTTGAAAAAAAATTAGATTTTAAGGGGGGATTCTGAATTTTTGTGGGACCCACGCATTTTAAAACCCCCTTTTATTGTACACAACTCAGCAACTTCATCTTCCTCCTCACAAAAACCCTACTCTCCTCCAAACCTCCATACCTCCATCAATATTCAACCTCACTTTTCTCCATCATCAAAACTCCAAATCCAATTCTTCTTTCACAAAAGTTGGGCCGTTTTTCGCCCTCTACACAGTGACGGTAAAGTTTTCTTGTTTCTCCAACTTTCAATTTTCACTAATTTTTCAGGTTCCCATTATGCCCCCGAAGAAAGCTGACAGGGGAAAGGCAGTTGTTGTCGAATCCTCAAGGCCCAAACAAAGAGTTCGCCGAACACCGAATGCTCACAACATCATTTTTGAAAAGGATGAGCATGTCCAAAGGTACAAGACTCTCTTAACTAGGAAGCTTGTTCCCACTAGGTATGTGTGTGATACTACTATGAATACACTAGGAATCCTAGATGATGTGACACAAATGTTTAATAATTTAGGGATCCTTGAATTCATGCACAATGATGCACCCACATACGAGCGCATTACTTTAGAATTCTAAAGTTCTATGGAATTTAATTTGGAAAAAAACTGGACTGGGCACTCTTTTGAATATTTTGGTACTCTAACTTTTCGGCTTTATAATGAGGATCACTCTATGTCTGTAATACAACTCGGGCAACGTCTCCGGTTACCATTGGTGGGCCACGGGGCAGTGCCAAATGAGTTTTCTGCTTCTGCTTTCTGGTCATCTATTACAGGTTTACCACAATATGAAGCACGAACCGCAAAGGCCTCTTGGATACAGAACCCATGCTTTCGTTATGCACAAAAGGGGTTAGCTTTTACTTTGTTCGGGCGAGGTGACAGTACCGGTGTCGCAACAAAAAGAGAGCTCTACCTTATGTATGCTATGGTTAATGAGGAACCAGTGAATGTGGCTGCGTTTGCGGCAGATCATTTAGGCACTATGGGGCATGCCGGTTCAGGTGGTATCTCTGTGGGAGGAATGATTACTCAAATTGCTGAATGGTGTGGATATCGGCCAGTGATGGATGGTGAGACCCCGTTACAAGCATTGCATAAAATTGATCTAAATGCTCTGTGCACACAAGGGATGCTCGAACCATCTCGAAATGGTCACATGTTGGTAAGCCGGTCTCGCAAATTGTTGCGATTACCGAATTCTGAAAAAACTACTGTTGATAATAATGTGAATTGGTTATATACTAACGTTGACCCCGAGGAAGCAAGGGATGATGTTGTGTATTCAGATGAGGCAATGGATGAGGATGCACCAAGGAGGGAGAGGGCTGCTCCCCGTACTAGGACCTCACGTCATCAAGGTGAGGGATCCTCTTCTGCTGGTTGGACACCTTTTGATGTCGAGCAATTCCGTGCCAAACAAACTCACCAAGGTGTCGAGATTGAGAGAATTGTGACAGAGTAACTCCGTCAAGGGGTTGCCATAGACGATATCCAACGAATGATGCAGCAGATGATGTTGCATTTTCCACCTCAGCACCCGCCTCCGCAGTAGTCTGTAAGTCCTTTCCGCACTGAGGCTGAAACATTGGGGACAATGTTCAGTTTAGGTGGGGGAGGGGTCCTTTTCATTCCTTTTCGTTTATTTCTGTTTTAATTATTCAGTTTGTGTTTCCTTTGTTTTGTTTTTTTTATGGCTTTGTGTGGTATGTCTTTGTTTTTATTTGTCTTTGTTTGTTACAAGATTGATTGACAACAACCGAATAATTGATGCAACTATAGTAAGTGGATGAGAGATACAACCTAAACTTGTTTCTTCAAGGCACCCTGGAAGTTGATGTCATCAGAGAAAAGTACCTGTTGGACGCATCGTGCCGATACTAGATTGAAAAGAGTGGATGGAATTTGCAACAAAAAGAAATTGTATGACACTAGGAGTAGTTTGAAACCTGCAAGTTAATTTATCCAACATGGTGAGGTATATCAGAACCAAATACTGCAAATTCATCATGAGGGCATCCAGGTATGACGTTATCACTCTGGTTTTGCGTTTATTCTGCTAACACACTATGATATGAAGACACACACTGAGGCACTTGTTTGTTTACCCATAAGCCTTCACAACCACTGTTGATAATTCTTATCCGTTGTAAACCACTTTTGAGCCGTATTGTGGACCGTCCTTTCGGGCCATACCCCTCCGTGGGTGGGATACGTGAACTGACTCTTTTTTGTCGATCGGACGCTTTCGCGTCACTTTTGAAAAAGTTTACAGAGTCGCCACCGACCTTTTATTTTATCCAATGAAGGAAAGGTTTATAAAAGAAACAGAAAAAAGACCTTTGAGAGATTCTGGGTAAGGGGGTAGGTTATACAAAGGGAAGGTGTTAGCACCCTTTGTATCCATGGTTATCCATGGGCTCTTTAGTTTGCTTAGCTCATTTGCTTTACTTTTCAATTGATTCGGAATGCTTTACCTGTGTTTTTGAAATACCTTTGAAAATAGAATTTGTAATGATCCTTGTGCGGATATATACAAATGCTTGTTTATCTTTCGAAAGATGTTTTGAAAAGATCATTAATTTTGTAATGATCCGTGTTTGGATGTATACAAAATATTGTCTTTTGGAAAATTCGTTTTAAAAAAACAACAGTGTATGAGAATTTTGTTTGTTTTGATTTTGAGCAAGCAAACTAGGAGGTCTACCCTGAGTTAGGAGGTCTTTATCCTTGTTCCCTTTAAAAATCTATCCATTCGTCGGATATAAACAAAAGGTTCGATTTTGTACTCGAAACAGTAGAAATGTAACTTTGATTTTGAAAAGAGTGAAAAGGGGTTACCCTAGGAGGTGCAAATGTGATTGTGATTGAATTCAGATATTTATCTTTGAAGTTAGTGATCTGACGGTTCAGTTTTATCTTTGACATACACGCAGTTTATATGGGTGCTGGAAATTAAAATGCGGAAATGTAAAGTGCAGAAAGTAAACCTACGCTATTACATCGATTGTGCGGGAAATGTAAACTAGCCTATTTACATGAATTTGACATCCTATACATTTATCTAGGAATTTTAAATTGCAAGAAATAAAAGGCATATTTTTGTATTTTTGTGATTTATTTTAAATATAATTAATGCATTATTAATTAATTTAAAATAAAGAAAAGACGGAAATATGATTAAACCTAGCAAATAAGTTTAAAAATATGTACAAAATGTTTGTTAATTGATTTTAGAACAAAACTAATTTTTTTTGGAATTTTTGAAATTTGTTTTTGGATATTTTAAGTTAATCAAAACATAATTATGCAAATAATTACACAAATAATTAAAACTTAAAGAGAAAATTATCCTAAATATGTACAAAATTAGTTTATGATATATAAACAATATTTAACACAAAGAACAATTTTTTTTATGATTTTTTGACTAATTAAAATAATTAATAAGCAAATATACAAATACATACTAATTAATTATGAAAAATATTGAAATTTTGAAGAAAAATAAAATATTTTTGTTTCATAAAATAATATATTATTTTAGAAGTTTAAAATATTTTTTGTGGAATTTTTGGAATTTTTAAACTATTTTTAATTAATTTATCAAAGAAATTAAAATAAAATAGAAAATAAAAAAGGATACTTATTCAGTGTGGAAGTTGACTGAGGGAGCATGGTGTAGCTGCGTGTTATGGTGCGTTGGATGGTAAGATTGATGAGATCAAGAGCCCAGATTTGTAGGTGCATGATATGATGGTAGGGAACATGTACTGAATTCAAGGAGAATTCAAACTTTCTGACTGGGGCCCACATGTGCACGCGTGGATGGGAGACTGGTTGACCTTCCAATGATGAAGAGCCACGTGAGCGGAGGGAAAAGTCAGCCTTGACTGACGAACCACGCTTGGACGCGTGGTCGTCTTCAACCTCCGTCTCATTCATTTTTTTCAAACAGATAGCGGGGGTTTTAAACCCCCTCTATTTTTACGATAAATCGTGCAGTTTTTTATAGCTTCTGAACCTGCAAAAAATACACGTTAGCAACACATGAAAGCAACCCAGATCCACTAAACATGAGGCCCTGAGTTCATTGGTGGTATTAGTTTCTTTGTTTGATGCTTGTAGCTATAGATTCGAAGGTATTAAAGTTTAAGCATGCATGAACATCCATTAATGGTGTTGAGTGATTCTCACGTGGGAACTATTATGTCAAGGCCCAGATCACCCATATATGTCCCCATAAACATGTTAGGATGGTTAGTTTGTATGGAAATTAATTGCAAATATGAAAACGAAAGTTAATGCATATATACATGAAGAACACTTATATGCTTTATACGACTCTCATGGGCCTGTGTTTAAAGTTCAATCTCACTCTATGTTGTTTGAGAAGATGATTGGAAAGCTTTGTTTGTATTAATATTGATTGGAGAATTGAATTTGAAATTTTACAAAGTTATGGAAATTTGAGAGAATTTTTGATATTTCTTGGCTATACTCTTGCTATATTTCGTGTCTCCTTCTATTGTGGATGTATGATGCTTCTTTTATAGCCCAAAGGCTGCTTGGAAGTGAAGCAAGAAGCCTTGTTGCCTTTGTTGAAAGTTTGGTTTTTAAAATATTAAAAACCTTGAATTTTTGACCAATCCTTGACTCCATTCAATGCTCTTGCCTTGGGCATCAATTTTCTGCAGAAAAATGAAGACTTTGGAGGTGTGTCATACTTGGAGATCAAGCCATCAATTATCCATGCAATTTCCTTTAATTTTAATCTTAAAATAAGATAAAATTATGTCAAAAATGGATAATATAGATGTGGGCTTTGTCTTGGTCGTGGGAGGCCCATAGTAACATGGCAAAGATGTTTGGACCACAAAAACTTGGCATCTTTTGGAAAAAAAACATTTTTGAGCAATGTTGATTTCATGCATTTTCCCAAAATTTAGCCAACTTCAACAAGGTGTAAATCCTTCAATTTTTGTCATATGAAGGAGATCTTGCACTTTTTGGAAACCTCAAAGAGTCCTCTAACCAATGTCTTTGGTCTCATATCAAAATGATTTTTGGTTCTCCTTGTGTGTCCATTTGAAAAAAGTGTCTTTTTGTTGACTTTGAAAATGACCTGTAATGTCTTTGGCCATATTTTTCAAATGGTGAATGCTATGACCATGGGATCAATTGCATTTGAAAGATAATTGAATTTCCTTCAAAATGAGCTTTGGTTGACATTTTTTGGATGAAGGATGAGAGAGTTATGATCAGTCAAAGTTGAGTTGACTTTTCAGGCAAAAACCCTAATTTTGAATCTTAGGGTTTTGTTGATTTTTGATCTTTCCTTGATGAATTGTGATCATCCAATGATCAAATGTTGAATCCTTTGACAAAATATGGACTTTGACAAAAAATTTCATTTTTGACTGTCAGTTGACTTTTTTGGTCAAACGGGTCGTCTGTTGACTGTTTGAGCTGCTGACGGTGCGTCTGAGTGAATTGAAGTTTGAAAATTTGTATGATGGTACTTTGAGATGTATGGATGTATATGAAATCCATTTGAGCTCTCAAAACTTGTTGCTCCTGTTAAAACAAGAAAAACCCTGATTAGGGACTGTCTGTATAGGAGGCAGTTAAGCGTACCTGATTTTTGTGCAGTGTTGAGTTTCTGCTAATCATGTGATATTCAGAAGACTTCTAACACAAAAATCTTGGAAATTTGAATTGTGAATGATTGATTTGATTGATTGTACAAATCACTGTGAATTGTACTGTCTGCAGTTTGTCTGTCAACCGACTGTTCGTGTACTGAAGCAGCAGTTAAAGTGAAAAATCAACCGTCAAAGTTAATTTTCTTTTTTTTTTTTTGTTGTTATTTTTGTTTTTGTTTGGTGTGAAGCATGAAAATTTATTTACATGACTTGTTAGAAAACAGAAACATAATAAATAACTGATATTTACGGTATGCGGGCAAAATTACCGATAATAACCTGAAAATTATTTAATGCACAGAAATAGAAATATTTGACTGGCAGAAAATACACAAAATATTATCTTAGTAATTAAGCAATATTATGACAACTAGTACAACATTTAATACTGACAGTATAAATATTACATACTATATTGAACAGTACGACGAATAAACGGTACATTTAAGAAATAAGAAATACGGCAAATTTTAAGAATGACGATTGATGACCCATGCTATGAACAATAGCATGTAGATGATTGGGAGCATAACCATTGCAGGTCCACACTCCTCAGGACTGTGCAGGCAGAAGAAAGTCATGATCACCGTAGCAATGGTGATGACTGTAAGAGACAGTGTCTCTATCCATTTTGCCATTTTTGTTAGGGAAGAAGAGAAAATGGATTATGAAGTGGAAATTTGAGAAATGAATTAGAATTTGATGTGAGATTTTATGGAAGAATGAGAAGTATTTATAGAATGGAAAGAAGGAAAGAGACGTTGGGGAATGATGTGATTCCGTACAAAAGGAAATTTTGAGTGGTAGTGAGATTTGAAAGAAAGTGTAAGGTATTGTTGGGAAAAGAGAGATGGATAGAATAAAGTTGAGATTTGAATTTGAAAGGATAGATTTGAAAAGATTTTGAAAATAATGGAATATAGCACAAAAGTTAGTGGGAAAACAAAAACAATTGTTACCAGTACAGTGTGAGTTTCCTGCTTTTGCGCCTGCAAAAAGATTTAACCCTGCATGAACTGTGTTAGTACTATTTATCTGTAAAATAAATAAATAGTATTTGTGAAGTAAGGAACAGTATTTGGCGTTTGCGTAAGAATAAATTCCACTGTAAGCCAAGTTACTGTGTAAGAAAAATTCTGAAAACCAAGTTCTTCATATGTCAGGATATTTTGAAAAAATCCATGTTTATATGAGACTCTTAATTTTCATATTGAAACTTTCCTGAAAAAAGAAGTGGGCAAATTTTGGGGTATAACAGTTGCCCCTATTCAATCTTCTTAAACCTGAAGAGATTGTCTGAAATCTGAGGGTAGAAGATGATTGAATAAATAGATGCCCTGAAAATTTGCACTTACCTTGATCAGCAGAGATGTTGGAAGTTACATTTGAATGTTGTCTGTGAAATGTTGTTGGCAGATTGAAACATTACCTGAGATGGGCTTTCGGATGCCACCTGGACAATGTGTTGATGGTTTGTTCATCAGAATGAATCTGTTGATTATATCTTGATGAAGGATTTGAAAGTTGATCATTGTGGAACCGTTTGAGGTATCACTTTAGATCTGCAATGTTAGATCGTTCTGGAACCGTCTGAGGTTTCGCCTTAGATCTGAAATGCTAGATCGTTCTGGAACCGTCGGAGGTATCGCCTTAGATCTGAAATGCTAGATCGTTCTGGAACCGTCTGAGGTATCGCTTTAGACTAGCAATGTTAGATGATAAATGAGTTGAGAATGAGAGTTCTTCAGAGTGAATCTTTGGTTTGATTGTATCTGAAAGGACTGCTTGTCTGAATAAGATTCAGGATGAACACTGCATGTGAGTGAGAACATCTTTGCTGAAGACATCTGTCTACCTGAAAAATCAAGTTAATAATATGCGATGTCTATGATGCATGTATGATATGAGATCCTCGAGCTAGAGGAGAAATATGCAAGTTATGTTGTGTATGAATATGCGTATGATGCATGATTGTGAATGCGAATATGAGTGTGAATGTGATGCATGGTTTATGCAGCTTAGAGCGTGTCAAGCTCCTGATTGGGAAAATAAATCCCAGCTTAGTCGTCAAGAAATGAAGGCATTGTGATTGGGAAAATAAATCCTTGCTAGCCATTTGGAAGTGAAGGCATCGTGGTTGTTGATGATCTTCTGTCTCGCTTGAGTACCCTGGGTTGGGGAAATTCTTTGAGAACCAGGATGTTCTATTGAAGGATCTTTGATTACTGCTCGGGGATGAACAGTAGTTTTGAGAGTTCGGACTGTGACGCCCTTTGGAGTGGGAATGAGGAAGATGCATAATCCTCCGATGCACTATCTGACCAAGTTTGGGTGCGGAGATCACACCTTCTGAAGACAGTAATCTGGAACAACCCTGCTGGGGAATAAGACTTCTTTCGAAAGAAAAATCTTTTTGAGGGATTTGTTGAGGAATGTGTCTCCATTGGGGAAACTTCCTTCTGATGCTGGTTTAGGATAATGTCCAAATAATTGGGACATGTCCGGAATGCTATTCCTGTTTTTCCTGGTAAACATCAATCATATTCAAATGCATATGTTCATTCAAAATATCATTGGGATGCTCGCGTATTCAAAACAGAAAAAATGAAAATGTTAGTTATAAGCTGCATTGATTTTTGAAAAGGTGCCGTGATAGGCGGATTAGTATAGGGAGACAACAATCCTAGAAGTAGGAAATTGTCAGAAAGTTTTGAAAAGTATTTATGAAAAGAAATAGCTATGTGAGAACGATCCAGTCAAGTTTCAATTCTGCTATTGCCAATCTGTCTTCGAGCATCTCATCCCTCACTTGTTGGAAGAAAGTGATTGGACTGATCGGTGTCTTTGAGGTGTTGAACCTTGTCGGTGAGTAGGCAGCTGAGCGGGACATAGTTGTATGCTTTATTCCCTAATTTTTGCCTAGGCTGCCCTTTCAGGTTTTCAGCCTACCGGGATTGTATTTGTTTTGTCTCTAATTTTTGCCTGGATCGCCCTTTCGGGTTTTCAATCCACCGAGACGCTCATTTTTGCCTAAGTTGCCCTTTCAGGTTTTCAACTTAGCGAGCTGTATTTTTTTTTTTTTTTTTTTTAAGCAAAGTACTTCTTGACTATGTCCGCATTCACAGGGTGTGGGAAATCCTCGCCATCCATGGTGGTAAGCAACATGGCACCGCCGGAGAATATTTTCTTGATTATGAATGGTCCCTCGTAGGTGGGGGTCCATTTGCCTCTGGGATCACCTTGTGGTAAGATGATGCGTTTGATAACCAAGCCACCAGTTTGGTATGCTTGACTTTTGACTTTCTTGTTGAATGCTTTGATCATGCGCTTTTGGTATAGCTGGCCATGACAGATAGCTGCAAGTCTTTTCTCATCGATCAAGTGTATTTGGTCGAATCGAGTTTGAATCCAATCGTCTTCGTCTAGATCGGCTTCTTTCATGATCCTTAAGGAAGGAATCTGGATTTCGATTGGGAGAACTGCTTCCATACCGTAGACTAACGAGAATGGAGTTGCCCCTGTTGAAGTACGCGCAGATGTGCGATAACCATGAAGAGCAAAAGGTAACATCTCATGCCAGTCTTTGTAGGTTACTGTCATCTTTTGTATGATTTTCTTGATGTTTTTGTTGGCGGCTTCGACAGCGCCGTTCATCTTTGGTCGATATGGAGAAGAATTATGATGTTTGATCTGGAACTGCGTGCAGAGTTCAGTAATCATTTTGTTGTTTAGATTCGTGCCATTGTCAGTGATGATCCTTTCGGGGATGCCGTACCGACAAATGAGATTGTGCTTGATAAACCTGGCTACCACATTCTTGGTGACAGAAGCATATGAAGCTGCCTCTACCCACTTTGTGAAGTAGTCAATAGCGACCAGGATAAAGCGATGTCCGTTGGAAGCAGTAGGTTTGATTTCTCCAATCATATCAATACCCCACATTGCGAAAGGCCAAGGAGCCGTCAGAACGTTTAATGGAACTGGAGGTACATGCACTTTGTCGGCATATATCTGGCATTTGTGACAAGTTTTGGAATGATGATGGCAATCTGTCTCCATGGTAGACCAGTAGTAACCTGCTCTCAAGATCTTTTTAGCCATTGTATGTCCGTTGGAATGAGTACCGAAGGTACCATTGTGTATGTCTTCCATGATTTGTTCTGCTTCCTTCTTGTTTACGCAACGAAGTAAAGTCGAGTCATGGTTGCGCTTGTACAAAGTTCCATTGCTTAGGAAGAATTTGGAGGCAAATCTCCTTAGAAACTTTCTGTCGTTAATAGATGCCCCTTCAGGGTACTCCTGGGTTTCGAGATACCTTTGTATTTCATGGAACCATGATTTGTCTTCCATTTGTTTGGTATCGATCTCATTGCAATAGGCTGGTTCGTCTTGCCTGTAAATGGTGATCATAGGAGCTTCGTCGTCCCAATTGACTTTGAACATGGATGACATGGTAGCTAAGGCATCAGCTAGTTGATTTTCTTCGCGTGGGATGTGTTCGAAAGTGATCTCCTCGAAGTAAGGAATCAAACTCAACACATGTTCTTTGTATGGAATTAGATTTGGGTGCTTTGTGTCCCATTCCCCTTTGACTTGGTAGATTACCAAGGCCGAGTCTCCGTAGACTTCAAGGAATTTGATTTTTAGATCAATTGCAGCTTTGAGACCCAGAATGCATGCTTCGTATTCGGCTATATTGTTGGTGCAATTGAAACACAATCTGGCGGTGAAGGGTGTATGACCTCCTGTGGGGGAAATGATCACAGCTCCGATGCCATTGCCGAGCGCATTAGAAGCTCCGTCAAAAACCATAGTCCATCGGGATCCTGGTTGTTTGTAGTCATTGACTAGCATAATGTCTTCGTCTGGGAAGTCAAAGTTCAATGCCTGATAATCATCTACTGCTTGATGAGCTAAATGATCAGCTACCACACTTCCTTTGATTGCTTTTTGCGAAGTGTATTGAATGTCATATTCTGTTAGGATCATTTGCCATCTTGCAATCCTTCCAGAGAGAGCAGGTTTTTCGAACACGTATTTGATTGGATCCATCTTGGAGATCAGGAAAGTGGTGTGATTTAGCATATACTGTCTTAGTCGGCGAGCCGCCCATGCTAAGGCACAGCAAGTTTTTTCGAGTAGTGAGTATCTTGTTTCACAATCGGTAAACTTTTTGCTAAGATAGTAGATTGCGTGCTCCTTTCGACCGGAATCGTCATGTTGTCCGAGTACACACCCCATTGAATCTTCTAACACAGTTAGGTACATTATCAGAGGTCTGCCTTCCACAGGAGGTAACAAGATTGGCGGTTTTTGAAGGTATTCTTTGATTTTATCAAAGGCTAACTGGCATTTGTCATTCCATCTTTCCACTTGATCTTTCTTCAGTAATTTGAAGATTGGCACACAAGTAGGAGTCATATGGGCAATGAATCTGGCTATGTAGTTTAGACGTCCCAAGAATCCTCTGACTTGTTTCTCGGTACGGGGTATAGGCATTTCTTGAATGGCTTTGACCTTGGCAGGATCAACCTCAATACCTTTACTGCTGACGATGAAACCTAAGAGTTTACCGGATCTTACTCCAAAGGTACACTTGTTCGGGTTCAGTCGCAATCTGTATTTCTTGAGTCTGTCAAACAGCTTGTGTAAATGACTCAAATGTTCTTCTTCGGTGTTGGATTTTGCGATCATGTCATCGACATACACCTCTATTTCCTGATGAATCATATCATGAAATAGTGTTACCATTGCTCGTTGGTAGGTAGCTCCAGCATTTTTTAGACCAAAGGGCATTACTTTGTAACAAAAGGTTCCCCAGGGAGTTGTGAAGGTTGTTTTTTCCATGTCTTCGGGTGCCATCTTGATTTGATTGTACCCTGAGAATCCGTCCATAAAGGAGAATACCTTGCATTGTGCGGTATTGTCAACTAGTACATCGATGTGCGGTAAAGGGAAATCATCTTTAGGGCTTGCCCGGTTCAGATCTCTGTAGTCTACACACATTCTGACTTTCCCGTCTTTTTTGGGTACCCGGCACGATGTTAGCTATCCAAGGAGGATAACTTACAACTTTTAGGAATCCGGCATTGAATTGTTTTTCAACCTCGTCTTTGATCTTTTTTGACATATCAGGCTTACTCCTTCGCAGTCTCTGTTTGACCGGAGTGCTTCCTTCTTTGATTGGCAGGCGATGAACTACAATGTCCGTGTCAAGGCCAGGCATATCTTGATAAGACCAGGCGAATATCTCGGCGTAGTCTTGCAACAATTGAATCAGTCTTTGCTTGACACTGTTTTCTAAGTCAGCCCCAATTCTGACCTCTTTCTTTTCTTCGTCACTGCCCAAGTTGATGACCTCAATCGGCTCCTCATGAGGCTGTATGGCTTTTTCTTCTTGTTCTAGAAGTCTTGCAATTTCTCTTGGCACTTCACAATCTTCCTCACTTTCGTCCTCAGTTTGGTAGATCGGATTTTCAAAGTCATGACGGGCAATAGCAGAGTCGTTATTGACTGGATCCAGCGTGTATGTGAATCTGCATGGTAGATATGTGAGTGTGTATGAAGAGAAAAACATAGCTATTTGAAAGCGAATAAAGAAAGAAAAAGGATCACAAAATTTTGAACATGCAAGCATCCCATGATTTTATTGAATGCACATAATCATGATATGACAAACCCTTTTTGTAGAAGGACCGTTGTGCTAAGGCACACGGCTTTCAAGCTCATGGTTCGATTGTTCAGGAACCACTTTTATCTTTGCACAATATACACAAAGAAAACAGGAAATGGCATTTACTCCTGATCAAAGGAGATCACATCCTCTGCTTTCCAGTTGTTCAATCCACCGTTGTTAGCAGGGAGCACCCAGCTGTTCCAGTTGCAGTTGTTCTTTTCGTCTTCCGTAGCATTGATTCCGCTAGTGGGAAAATGCGTAGGTAATTCTTCAGGATAAGTTGGATGATTTGTTGGATATGAGAATCCAGGTGGAGGTCCCTCTATTGGCTGAGCGAGATGCTCGATAAGGCCGTCCCATGCAGTAGGAATGATGTTTTGAATAGAGACTTGTGCATCCTGATAAGGAGTGTACTGTGACAGAAAATAACCTTCGTTGTTTGGCATCTTCCTGGCTTCTTCAAGAGCGAAGTTGTCGTCGTACTGTTCGTCCCATCCAGTCGGGACAATGTCTTTGATGGGAGTTGAAAAGCTCGGAGGAGCGGAATATTTCACCATATAGTCGTATTTGCCGCTGGGTTCTCCTAGCGTGTCCCATACTTCTTTGGGTGGATTTTGATATTGCTGAGTGACGGGACTTGTGATGCTTCCGTCATTTTGATTACCCTCTTCTGTTGGAGTAAGATCTTCCAGAGCAATGTAAGAATTCTGAGGTGTGATATACTGGTAGTTGTAACCGTCATTTGGTCCTCCCACAGCATCCCACATTCCCATGGTAATGGGTGGAATTTCGTCTGGATATGGCTGAATGATGTGGTTCAAGTATGTCCCTTCATCATCAATGGCGTTTACTTCTTGGCTGGCGAAGTGTGATATTAACCCTTCAGAGCGAGGATTTTGATCATTCTTTTGATTTTCACCATTATAGCCCAGACCTAGCTTGTCGGACTTGTAGGGTATATCAGGGAGTTGTCCCCATACTGTGCGATCACCCTGTTCAATCTTTGGCATCTTTGAGAGAAGCCATAGTTGTAGCTGGAGTAGCAGGAATATGCTTGGTGGTAGAGATATCTGGAGATACAACCTCAAAAGCTTGATACGGAGTTTCGATGGATTCGCCCTCCATCTCAACATACTTGTCGTTGCTCAAGTGACTGACCATATATTCTTCTTCGCCATAGACTGTGACAACCTTTCCTTTTACTGGGTATTTTAACTTCTGATGCAGGGTAGAAGTTACAGCGTTTGCCCCATGTATCCAAGGGCGTCCTAGTAAACAGGAGTATGTTGGAAGAACGTCTATTACGGAAAAGATAACATCGAAAGTTTGAGAGCCCACTCTGATTGGGAGCTTAACTTCTCCGTACACCGTTCTTGTTGACCCATCGAAGGCTCTTACAACCACATCACTTGGTGTCATACCCCAATTTTTGACCCTAAGATCACACATCATTTGCATACCAATCACCAATCAAGAAATTTAAACCTAGATCTCTGCTTGCAATGTTGTGCTCAATTCATCTGCAAAGGAATCATCGAGCACCCATGTTTTAGTTTGTGTATATTGTTTTACTAACCAAAATACCAAAAATATTGCCTTGTGCTCTTGTATGTTTGTGTTTTGTAGGTACCAAGTCAAAATACCCATCAAAGGAGCATTTTCAACATTTTCACTGTGTAAATCGATTTGCATAAGGTGTAAATCGATTTACACAACTGTTTCTGCACCAGATTTGCTTCTGCCATCAGTGCAAATCGATTTGCATAAGACAGCAATCGATTTGCATAACTGTTTTTGCCCCAGATTTTGCCTTTTTTCAGCCATGTAAATAGATTTGCATAATGTGCAAATCGATTGCACCAGCACGAATTTGAAAAAATGAAGGCAAATTTCAGCTTTTTGAAGTGTTGACATCATTTGCAAGCATGGGAAGCATGACTTGGTTCTTACATTTGATTTCCTACATCATCTAATCATGTACCCTCATGTGATTGCATCAAGACCATTGGATTTCATTTTTGGCTCCAAATCACTTTTCCAAGCCTAATTCTATTTTCCAATCCTAACTCCAAGCCACAAAATTTCCCAAGCCTAAGTGCTATAAATTGAGGCACTCCCTCTTCATTTTTCAAGCTTTGATAGCCAAGAAACTTATTGCAAATTCTCTCCTCACCTCTTCCATACCCATCACTCAAAGCTCTTTTTCTTCCACACAAATTAGTGAGTCACATCTTGAACCTCACTAATTTAGAGCTAAACCTCAACATAAACACTACTTTTCTTCATCAATTGTGATAGATCAAGGCTTGTGGTTGTGTGTTCTTGAAGAAGATTCAAAGTTTGTGAAAGATTTGGTAAAATTCTAGATCCAATCCATAATTCAAGATGTGATCCATTGTTGTTTATGCTTGATGCACCTTTGGTGCTACATTGATGAGATTTGCTTGCTTAATTGATACATTTTCGTGCACAAATTGATCCAAGATCACAAGGTGTTTGGTTTTATGTTTAAACAAAGTTTCTTCTCTTTATTTGCTGTTTTTTTTGAAAACTGTGTTGTGCAAATCGATTTACATCTTGTGCAAATCGATTTACATAACTGAAAACTGCGCAGATTTTGAAAACAGAGTTATGCAAATCGATTTACACTCTGTGCGAATCGATTTACATCTGGGCAGAATGCTTATTTTTGTGGTTTTTGACTTGTTTTTGGTTCTAACTCATCTTCTACTCCATTCTTTTGATATTTTCTTTGAATCACAAGTTAGAGGCCTAATTTCTCTCTAATTTCAATGGACTTAGGGCGTTGATAGGATGAGAATCCAAATCCGCAATATTAAGTGATTGAAATTATGGATGAAAGGAGCTTTTAATGTGGTTCCATCTTTTACTTCTTTTTATTTTGGTCGATGAAAGTCTTAATGCCTTGAGAATTCTTATGGATTCTTGGTAAAGACTAGATCACTCACCTATTTTCTTTTCGTGCGGTATTGCTTTCGGAAGGCGATCTACATATCGCTCTTCTCGCATGCATTAGCACATAAAGTTTTGACCGGCCTCGTTTGTAGGGTGATTTCTATATAAATCACTTGGCGATCTGCTTAACATAGCGCAATATTTCGTGTCCCGAATAAAAAAAGATCAAATATGGAAGAGAATTGTATGCGGTTGATTTAAGACTTGTGGAGGTTTTTATCGTGTAGTCGCTATGATTTTATCAAGCTTCTGATAAGCCCCATTGACTTTAAATCCGAGTACATCATTCACTCACCATTGATCTCCTACTAACTTTGATAACATACTTGACAAGCTTCAAGATGGTTATCTTTAACATTTAACAACTAACTTTAATTTCCGCACCTTTACTATATCGTTCTTTATATTACCGCTCTTTATATTACCGCTCTTTATATTTCTCGCTTTATCGCTTTATTTTATCATTTCATCATATTTACTTTCTGTCATTTTCTCTTTGTCCACTTGGACCATACTTTATTTTTTCGCTAAAACACTAATAAATAATCAAAATCTAAAAATACATAAGGTTCTCTTTGGACTATCAGTTACTATCCCTAGCAATTTGGAGATTCGGACTTATGGACCTAGTACCTTTGGACTCATTCTATTACTATCCTGTGATTGTTCTGTCTGTCTGGCATTGTTCTGTTGTATGTTTATGTGTGCAGGTATTTCCTTGAAAGCCCTTGATGGTTAATTCCAAGGCATTGAGATAAGGATTTTACCCAAAAAACAGCCGTTACTCTGCCCAATTTTTGTCAGAATCTTAATGTGCTTAATGAAAAAATGGTGCTAAGACAATAAGTTCATCTGGATCCCCAAGTGTTAATGTGTTGGTATTGATAAATCCAAAGGATGGGAAAATTACCTTGGCTCTTAATGTCAAGTGTTGGCTTCTTATTCGGTTAGACCGTTTCTTTCCTTAGCTTTTATTTTATGCATTAGGTTAGCCTCTTCATCTCCTCCCATTCTTAAATTTTCAAAATCTTCTCCCTTTTTCCAAAATATTCTTATGTTTGCAAATCTTTTCAAACCTTTTTCTTAAAAATATCTTTCGCCCTTAGTGGCTTTTCTTCAAAAGTTTAGACACCGTTAACTGTCGAAACGAGTGGTTATACCCCACGATTTTGAAATTGATTGATAATAACGAGATCTTTTCCGCGTGAGAGAGCTAGTGGCATGCTCGTTGATTTTATCCGAGTTGGAGCCCTTCTTTCATTTGCGATGCAAAGAACTTGTTTGTTCTCATGCTCAAAATCAATGGCTGAGTATTTCTCTCTAACGACACCAAAGTGTTTATTCGTTTTTAAAACGTTTTTCCCAAAAGCGGAACTACATTAGCTCTGACTTCTCCATTGCACCGAGGAGGTATGTAGGCACAAGGCTTAACGCTTTGCCGAGCTTATTTAAAAATAAAACAAACCGTTTTTTTAGCACACACACAACACAGATTTTCAAAAAGGTTCCTGTGGAGTACCACAGATATGAGGGGTGCTTTAAACCTTCCCCTCATATAATCAACACCCGTACCTGAGATCTCTTTCTTGTTTTAAAAACAAAACTTTGGGTTTTACGTTCTTTTCCCTTTTCCTTTGAAAAAAATAAAGCGCGGTGGCGATTTCAAACGGAATATTGATTCGAGTCAATCCCATGGCTTCGATATCAGATTTTCCCCGCTACAGAAAAATGGCGACTTCACTGGGGATCCAGTTTTAAGTGTGTTAAGCCTATTTTTGTTTATCTGTGTGTTTTTACCTGTATATATTGTTGTGTGCTTTGTTTGTTTATCTTCTTTTTTTTTCTTTTTGGTGCTCGATGGTTCCTCTGTGATGAGATAAAGTTCTAAACCGGACTTTGGTGAGTAACTTGAGATAGGAGGTGGTAAGACCAATAGTCGCATGTCAGGAGCAATCCTTACCATGAGCGTCATATGGTGGAACCCCAATCAGTGGAGGCCTCATGGAAGGTAGTAGAGGTTGTTACGAACCATCGTGATAACGCTATTACTTTCAATAGTGAGTGTCCGTAGAAGCTGAATGGCCTAGAACCCTTTTTAACCAATCTAAGCCTTTTTAGGATGTAGTGCAGAAACAAGATCAAGTACCAATTTGAGCTTGTTGTCATGCGATACTACGCTCAGACGAGGTCTTTTTAGGCATATTATTGGCGCCCATGAGCAATTGTGCGTGCCGGTAATATCCGATAGAAGATTGAAAACTCTGGGAACCTTTGTAGAACCCGATTGGCAGGTACAAACTTCCCTAGATCACTCCTTGTGGGATGGGTAGACCCATGGCTCCATGCTCGTGACGTCGAACCTTTGAACCTGGACTGTATGATTTTGTGTGATTTGATGTGATCTTGTGTGTTCTTGATTGTGATTGGTGCATAAACCATGCATTCATGCATTCATAAAAAGTAACATTCACAAATGGTTTTCAAGGAACTTAGAGACATTTTTTGTAAACATAACAGGTACCATGGATCAAAAGAGAAGCATCAAGAAGTACACTTTCAGAAATTCAAGTGCAAAGGAATTGAAAGAGCTAGCAACTTTGGTTCCTAATCTTGACAACTTCAAAAGTCGTTATGGGAAATTGATTTCTATTTTGAAGACTAAAGTGGAAAAAGGGATTCTTGAGACTCTTGTGCAGTTTTATGACCCGGTTTATCATTGTTTCACCTTTCCTGATTATCAGCTTATGCCCACTTTGGAGGAGTATTCTTATTGGATTGGTTTACCGGTTACGGATGACATACCGTTTAGTGGTTTGGAGAAAGAGCCTCAGGTTGATGAGATAGCAGAACTCCTTCATTTAAAAATATCAGATGTAAAAGCAAACATGACCAAAAAAGGAGGAATTTGGGGGTTGACTTCTAAGTTCTTGATTGGAAAGGCTTCTATGTTGGCTAGTAAAGGAAGTATGATTGCTTTTGAGACATTTCTGGCCTTGCTCATCTATGGTTTGATACTCTTTCCCAACATTGACAACTTTGTCGATGTTAATGCTATTCGGATTTTCATGATTGGGAATCCTGTGCCTACTTTGCTTGGGGATACTTATCATTC